>NW_019154101.1:17030028-17142393 GCF_002288905.1 Enhydra lutris kenyoni
TCTTGAAAATCTATGTTCCAGAGACCTATGTTAGAGGTCTTGAAGAATCCATGAGTAATATAATCTGTGTGTCTAAACATTAGATTACAAAACCTATGAGAATGAAAATTAAGTACTATAATAGAGATATAAGAAAGGACTCTGGAAATATCAGAGATGGAACAAGTAATCATCACTTTATATATATTTGTGGAGGAGAATCAGAAAAATCTCCATAAAGAAGGTGACAATGGAATTGGATATTGGGATATTTATGTAGTTTTGCCAAAAGGGGTAGGACATTCCCCCCCTATCCCTACCAAAATGACAATACCTTAAGCAAATATTGGGAAGCAAACATACTTATGCTTGATTTTGAATAATGAAAGACCTATTTGAGAGAAAGTGTTCAAATTTTCCCCTAAAATTCTTCCAAAGAAAATAAAATTATTTTATCAACATAAATTCCTAGCTGCAATATTATATTGAGTAATGTGTAGAAGCTTAACAAATAATTTGTTATAAAATTATGTTTAAGATTTATGTATATTTACATACACTTAAGCCTTTTTGATGTATAATAAACTTAATTTTTTCCTTAATTCCTGAAATTTTGGAACATGATTTTGTAAGTGTTGAGATTTTATTTAGTTAGCTTAAATAAAAAAAAACTTGAGACACATTATTACTGATATTAATGCACCTATTAAGTTATACAACCTTAGTTTTATAGATAATTTGCATTGACTATTGAAGAAAGATTTTAACTGTTCTCTTATAAGAAATAAAGCAGTATCCCCTACACCTTTGCCTATATTTCTACTCATACCCATCACTGTCCCTTCAATTTTTTTTTCCTGTAATTAGTGTGCCAGATATGATACATCTTAAATTGAAAAATACTGTCAGGGTGTGTGAAAGTACATTCCTTCTCAACGTGGTTTTACTTTCATTTGTATCCTTAAGTTATTTGCATAAAATGTGCTCTTTTTTTTTTTTTTTTAATTCCACCCTATTCAGTTTTTCCCTTTCTTTCCCTTCCCTTTCTTTTTTTTTTTTTATCTTCAGAAATCATTTATTTGATATTTTACAATTTTAGGTAAATCCTCAGGTACTTCTTGAGCTCTTCCGTAGTCAGCCTCCAAGGTAGCCCTTAACCATTCTTGCCTCCAGGATTCTGTATCCCTGTGTTTTCATTCGCACCCAAATTGAATAGGGCTGACTCATGTAACCAGTAGGATGTTGTGGAAATAAAAGGGTGACCTTGCAGGTTAGTTAGGTCACAAAAGCCACTGCAGCTTCTGCCCAATTAAACCTCTCGAGTTTCTGGTCCTGGTCTACTCTCCTGGTTGGCTGGATGGTTGGTTGGTTGGTTGGTTTTCCTCCAACAGAGTTAATTACTCACATCGCTTTAAAAAGGTCATTTTGGATCCTGCCCTTCCCTGGCTTGCCATCCTTGCAACCTAGAATCCTCTATACATTTAATAAATATCCTTTACACGTATATCATTTTAATTCATGGATAGAAACACTAGTTCTAGTACTGATTCTTTCTTTCTAGTCTAAGTTGGTATAAACACGACTAAGAAAATGTCTGCTTTTTTAGAAGAAAGACTTCTTACTTCAGCTTATTATGAAATCAGAGAATTATTCATTGATTCAACCAGTATTTCCCAAGTCTCCTATCAGCTAGATTTGGTGGATATAATACTGAATAATACAGTAGAAATCTCTGCCCTCATAGAGCTTCCATTTAAGAGGGGAAAATGTTTTTTATAAAAAAGATATCAATAAATTATAATAATTTTAACTAAATACATGAGAAGTAAATAAAAGAACACATCAAAATAACAAAGAACTAGGAAAAGACAAATAAGTTAGGTGTGAGGGAAAGAACTCCTCTCTGAAGAGAGAATATTTGAACTGAGCCCTTGATCTAAGATAGAACTAGATGTACGCGGATATGCTAGAAGAACTTTCTAGGAAGAAGAAGTAAGCTTGGTGATACATATGGGATATCAAGAAAACCCACTGTAGCCACAATATGAGAAATGGAAAACAATGCAGTAAACAGTTGAGGGATAAACAGACTCCTAATTTTTTAAGGGCTTATAGGCCATAGCATGCATTTAAAATTTTTGTTGGTGCAATGAGAGGCCACTGGACAGTATTTAGAGGGGAAAATGGCATAATCTCATTTAGGATTAAAAGATATTTCTGGTTGTTCTGTAAATAATTGACTATAAGGGGCAATGGTGCAAACAGAAAGATCAGATAGGATACTACTACTATAGGATCAGGGAAGAAATGATGGTCCCCAGGACCAGAATATTATGGACACAAAAGGAAAGATTGAATTTGGGAAATAGATATTGGAGATGGGACTGGCAAGACTTGCTGCTAATGAACTAGATGTAAAAGCTAAAGCAAAGAGAAGAATTAAGGATAGACTTGATATTGCATTAGCTGGATCCTAGGTTAGAAGCCTGGTCCTGACACTTGCCAGTTGTGAAGTCTTTGGTAAGTATTTTACCATTCTGAGACTTTGTTTCTCATCTTTAAAATCAGAATAATAATGTCTTGTACTGATAGTATTAGAAAAAGTTAAGTTTTGTTCCATGTCTAGGAGAGAGCTTCAAACTTAATAGGTGTTTAATAAATATATTACTTTCAAGAACTTTAATAGACAGGATTCAAAAAACTACAATTTATTATGGAGTGCACTGTGACTTCTGTAAGACATTTAATAATATCTCTTCTGATATTTGGTGAAAGAGTGAAAAATTCCTAAACCTGGTGGTAGTAATTAAATGTGGTCCTATCTGATTGACTGACTCTACCAAACAAGGACTGATTACTGGACAGCTGCCATCTGGAAGGATATCTCTGTCTGCTAGCATGCCCATGCTTCCACCCTGGCCAGGCAAGTGTTCAACATTTGGTTAACAGTTGGATGAAGAAAGAGAAGGCATAATTACCAATGTTTTAGATGATTTAAGACTAGACAAGAGAGTTAATAGGAGTGACGTTGGATTTAGGGCTCAAAATATTCTCAACAGGCTGACAGCATCAGCCAGAAAAAACAAGATGAAATTTAAGAGCTAAAAACATGAAGTTCTACATTTCTGGAAAAAAAAAATTAACCTCATATTTACAGGATTAGCAGCAATTCATGTGAAAGGATTTGGCAGTTGGAGTTGACTGCAAGGTCAGAATGAACTTGTAGCATGACTTAGCTGTTAAAATAGTAGAGGCAACTTTAGGCTACATTAATAGAAGTTGAGTGTCAAGGACAAGAGAAGGGATAGTTCTATTGTGTTCTATCAAAACCATCTGGAGCATGTCCAATTTTTGAGGACATGATTTATTCTTTTATTACTGAAGAGATACAATGTGTCATGTAAGATTGAGATTGCAGGAATACAAAATTATATCAAACAGAGATCCTCTTAAGGATGTCACAGTGGAATAGGAGGAAGCTGACATAGATATAAATAACTAACATACAAGGGAGAAAGAGATAAATGCCTCAGTGAAGATAGCAATAAAAAGTAATGCAGATGTTTAGGATAAATATTGGTCACTATCACTTGGAGAAATCAAAGAGGTTGGACTTCATTCTGTTGGCAGTGTGGCAGCCATTGGAAATGTTCATACTGGGGAATGATGTAATCAAAGCTATGCTTCAAGAAAGAAAGAAAAGAGAAACAAACACCCAAGAATTTGTGCAATAGTCCATGAGATCCTCACTGTGTTGTGGCTTTGAGATTTAGTCACTTGAGGCAGAATCAGGAAAAACTGATGGAAATTGCAAGAAGATAGATTTTTTTATTTGACATAATGAATTTCCATCCATCATGTTGTTCAAGATGAAAGAACTGCTCTAAGCAAGTAACCACCTTTATCACTGGAAGAATTCAAGCAAAACCTGTATGACCATATCTTAAAGCCCTGCATGAGCTGACACAGTGATTGACCTTGGGGTTTCTTTCCAGTCCTAGAGATCTTGGAAGCCTATGCTTTAGTGACATATCAATACACTGATTATTTAATATGATGGGCAAATCATCTCTGTATTTTGTTAGCTTCATGTCTGTTCTATTTTCTAAAAAATACCACCACTATGTACTTTTGAAACTTTTTATTATTCTTCTGTGACAAGACCATATGGAGGAGTTTTTCTAACTGCTTTTGTCCCATTATTTTATTTAAATACATTATCATTACATGTTTTGATCAGATCGCATTGATTTTATTTTTAGTTCCAATAGCATATCTTACCAAATTTAAAATGAGTTCTAGAATTTTCATCTTAAAATAGAAATCGCAGAAGAAGATAAAGATTATTAACTACAAGTATATGTGCTTTGGGATAAATCTGTATCTCACATTCCTTTTATGTTAAACACACACATAACAGTACAAGTATAGAAATGGTGATTTGGCTTTCTAATTGATGACTTTAATTTCAAGGACAATGATGACATATATTAATAGTTTATATCACAAATTGTTATTCTGATTTCTTAACATTTTTAACAAAACAATGTTTTCTTCAATTGTTAGTTTTACATTCATTCTCAATATGGTTCATAAAATAAAATAGACAACAAAAACATGTGTCTACTACTTTTACACAAGAGAAAGTAAAAAAAAAAAAAAAAATCAATCACCATGCTGACACAGGAAAGGAAACATCCAGGAAACAACAGGAAAGGGGACCATAGCACAGGCTTGTAGTGATAAATTACACTGTGGCCAGTGCATGTAACTAAATCAACATAGCCTGATTAATGGCTCCTCCACATAACATTGCAGCATGAAAAGAAAACTTTGCAAGTTTTCATTGGGGAGTGTCTTTAGTATACCCAGAGGCACAGTCAGAGGAAGAACATGTTTGAGAAGTTTTTTTCTTTAAAAAAATTGTTGACTACATTGGATTTAATATTTACTAACAGAAAACATACGCTAAGAAAACTAGACTTCTACTTGTGTTTTATTTATAAAGAAAAAATTGCCAGCTTAAAATTTGTATTGTCTTCCAGAATCATAGAGCACCAGAAAATACAATTTTGCTAGAAAATAAAAGTGCTACTGACAACACTTGTGATATTTAGAGACATCTTCTATGGACAAATAAAAAGATCAGATCATATTAGTTATCGAAAAAAAGGCAAACACAACTCTGAAATTGCTAGGAATTTCCTATATATAGGAATGACTCCAAGTTTGATTTTTTTGTTTTAAAATTTCATTTTTTTCTATTTTTCAAAATTTGATTTTTAACAGTGCCCTGGTAGCCCTCTGTTCAGCAGCAAGACTGCCAGGTCCTAACCGTGGGAGATCCCACCACCTGTTTCCTTGTTTTTGATGACTTTGACCATTTTGAGGAGGTACTAGTCAGGTATTTTTTAGAGAGTCCTTCAACTGAGATGTTTTTTTCCCACGGTTAGATCAAGGTTAGGAGGAAGAACACAGAGGTAAAGTGCAATTTTTACCATACCGTATCAAGGGTATTACTATCAACATGACTTACCACCTTTGATGTTAACCTTAATTATATAGCTGGGATAGTCTGTCAAGTTTATCCACTGTAAAGTTACTCTTCCCCTCCCTCCTTATATTGTTTTGAAAAGACGTCGCTGTGTGAAGCCCACGCTTAATGGAGTGAGGAGTTATGCTTTGTTGTCCAAATCATCTTAAAAACCTCATCACAAATTTCCCAGGAAGCTGTAGCAGCAAAATGGTAGCACCTCAGCACTAGCCATAACCTTTGACACAGAGGTAACAACACGTCCGCCAACACTGTCATATTTGAGTACTCTCCCAACTCCCCTCACATGGCTTCCAAGAACAGCTGTGACCTCAGGATCTGGGTCCAAAGAGACATGAATGTGCTGAATGAATCCATAAAACATAATAATAGATGCTTTCCTTTTGCTTAGTTTGCTAAATTTCCCCCCACTTTTAAATTAAGTTCTGGTCATTCTCCCTCTTTCCACCATTCTTTTCTTACTCTGCCTTATTTCATAATTGTCTTCTTGCCAAATCTCCTTCTACAGGTCATTTATAATGACCCGGCAAAAAATTTAATCTGATAAATTTATGCAGTATCATGTTGACTGAGCTTTAGTCCCACATATTGCTAATCCCACCCCTATCTCATAAGCTGGAGCTGAGATACAAAATTCCCTTGAGCAAAGAGCAAAACAGCAACTATTTCTGTGGTGATACCATTACATAATAATTTTACCAAATGCACATTTTAATTGACTTAATTCCAATAAGAAGAGGGATTCTAAAAACCTTGATGACATTAGGCTTTCTTTCAAAAATATTCATGAGACATATACTATCCCCATGCTCTGAACCAGATTCTGAAGACAAAAAGAAATGGTTCCTGACATCAAGAAACTTGCGGACTAGGAGGCAGCATAAACTACGCACACGGTATAACTGAAAATTATCACCAAAACATAGTTTCTCTGAATTTACTCTGGAATTCCAATCATTACTGCAACCCTTATTGTAAAGGTTATATTAAAAGTGAATTAATACTAATTATTAGAGAATTATAAATGAAATAATAATGCATCTTTTTTTAAGCCTGATACACAGTGATTTAAAAGATTGAAAATATGTAATGTTGTTAGAGTGTTGTTTGATTATGAATTGATTGCTTATGTTCTGTGATGGTTTTTAATTAGGTCATTCATCTTTTTTGTGGGAGCTCTTTATCTATTTGGTTTACAGTTCTTTTATCTATCATAGATTTCAGATGTTTTCTGATGTTTGTTTTTATATAACATTTTTTCTATTTGAAGAATTTTAATTTTACACGGCCAATCTTATTAATATTTTTCTATAGGGCTCTTCCTTTTATATTCTTTTAACATGTTTAATAAAAATATTAAGTAGCAAATATTAACACTATATATACAATTTGGATCTCAATTTTATAAAAATAAAATAAGCAGAAAGATAAGATGTAAGGAAATTATACTTCCCCAATTTTCCAAACTTTCTTTAGTTAACATGTATTATTCTTAAAATTAGAATTAAGTTATAAATGTAACATGTTTTAACATACAGATGTATCTCAAAAAGAAAATGCCTGAACCCTCTAACCCCATAAATTCAGTATGGAAGGGCCAATATCCCAGGAAACAAAGCCTAGGATAGGCATATTTAAAACAAATGACAAGAGAGCGCTCAGTTTTCCTCTTGGGACAGACATCCCTTCGCTGCCAAGATTGATAAGGCTGGCATGGTCTGGATATAAGAGAAAGGACACTGAACAGCTGGGAAGCAAAAAGAACCAAGAAGAAAAAATGAAATGTTGAGTAAATGCCATATTGCTCCCTTTATTCATATTTGAATGAAGGACTCTGTTCAGTTAGTAACTGAAATCTGTAAATAATTTGGGAAAGGCAATAGGGATTTGGAGATTATTCCCCTTTTCCTTAACAGACATTAAATGCCTGAGTCTATAAAATGCAGCCCTTTGGACCACAGGGATCAAAGAATATGTGAGAGTTTTAAAGCAGTCATTCAGCAAAAGATTGGAACTAGCAAAATGGGAAGAAAAGTACTGTCTATAAAGAAGAAAAGAAAAAAAAAAAAAAGATTCAAGAGAACTCTGACCAAGAACAGATTGTACCTAGGAGGCTTAGGAATTATCTGCAGACCAAGGGACACCTATGTGTATACTAAGCATGTGACTCTCTATTCAGCCAGAGGGGTCACCGCAGCAAAGAACAGTTTGGCAACGGGACAGCAGATTAGCAGTGCTTGGGCTCTGAAGCCAGTCAGAGTGTGACCTTAAGCAAGTTGCTTAGCCTCTCCAAGCCACAGTGTCCTCATTTGGAAGCTGTGGATAACATCAGTGTTAGCACACAGACGACTGGGAGGAATGTTTGAGATGATGTCTCTAAGGAGTGCGGCTCAGCTCTTGCCTCACTGGCTAGACCGATGTCAGACCTGGTGGTTCTCCGTGAGTTACTGAACAAAGAACAGAAATCATCCAACAATTAGCTAAGATAAGCTACTATTTTAGGAAGGAAAGTAGCAGGTAAATGGTACAGACATAAGTTTTACATTTGCTAAAGGGAAGGACTACTGCTCTGAATAAGTGTGGGGTGGGGTATTGTAGTGGAAGAGCTAGGATTTGATGTGGCCCTTGATGAATAGGATCAATTTAAACAGATAAAGAACAAGAAAGAGAAGAGATTAAAAAAATAAGATGAGTAGAAGCATTTGGATGAAACTACACAAATCATTTGTGCCTCAAACAAATGGAGAGTGCCAAGAAATAAGGTGGAAAATGTAGGAAAGCTTGTGTGGAGTACTGGGACCTAATACAGAATTAACAACACTCTATCATTTAAAGTTAGGTGGTAGATTCAGTGTACTTTTATCATTATCATTATTATTATGCTTTATAACTTACATTATGGTATGTGTATTTATTTTTTATATTAAATTTTTAAAAAATTTATTTATTTGAGAGAGAACACATGCGTATGTGACTCAAGAGGAGGGCAGAGGAAGAGGGAGAGAGAGAATCTCAAGCAGACTCCACATTGAGCACAGATCCTGATACATGGCTCGATCTCACAACCCAGAGATCATGACCTGAGCCAAAACAAAGACCCAGATGCTTAGCCGATTGAGCCATCCAAGAGACCCCATTTCTATATATTAAATATTAACATAAGTGTTTAAGGGCTGGAGAGGAAAGACTATAAATCTGCCATATGGAAGATGCTTAAATTTATGTTTGATTTGAAGAAAAAATTCTTATCTCATGTTTCTGATGTTGCTATCTCCTCTATTTCTCTAATAATTTTTTGCAACTGTCTTTGTGGGCTTAAAAGGTAGCATACATTTATTTTCAAATGGGTTATTAATAAAGCTGCAAAAGAAGGGTATTGCTATATTTTCTATAATTTCCTTCATCTTAGAAATTCAAGATTCCCTCTTAACCAACTCCTTAGAGTATTTCTGGACATTATTCTTTACCACATGACTGAGTGTAACATGTAATTCACAACTAAAGTTGCCGAGAAAGTTACTTCAATGCACTATACTCTCTTCTGGTTTCCTGCTGTTTCACTGACATAATGCATTTTTGTTGGGAAACAACTTAAACTCGGCCTATCAGCATTTCCTTTTGATAATTTTAACATGTTAACTAATTAAAATGATATGATGCATAACGTCTAATCTCAAAATAATTTTGCATAGAGTTTCTCTAGAAGAATTAGGAGTTTGCTTAAGATGGAATGGAGGCTCTAATGGCCTCAGGGGGAGAGTTGGAAGAAGGCTAAATTGTGTTGGTGGGCAGCGGACAGGGCATGGGGCGGAGTGAAGGAAGTCAACAAGGTAGAGGGGTTCATGCTGAGACCAGCAGTTTTGGACAAAAGTGAAGAGAGAAATCTTTGAGTGGGCCTGGGGCCAATATTTGGGGAAGGGAAGGAAGAGCACTGCAGAGGCAGTTACAGGAAAGGCCAGAAAATTTTTAAACAAGAAACAGATTCACATTAAAGCAAAATGTGAACATTTGTGCCCACTAAGTGAAGGAAATTTGGATATGAGAGCTGACACAGATCCACCCTTCCTAAGTGCTGGCAAATCCACAGCAAACTGATATCAGGGCCATTAGTGCCTGGTCATTAAAACATAACAATAGCAATAATATCAACAAAAAATACTAGCTATGGTTTTTTTATTGCGAGGTTTCTGTGAGCCAAGACTGTGCTGACTGCATTACATACACTCCCTTCTTCTTCCAGCCACCTGTATGGTGGATGTGATTATACCCACTTTGTAGGTGAGGCAAGGGAGACCCAGAAAAGTTAAGTAACTTGCCCAAATTCACAGGATGAGTGAGTCCTCCAGGAAGGTAGAAACTGCCAGGGACATCGGAATTTTCTGTTTATATTTAGGGCACTCCCTACCACATCCTACAACTTTTACAAAGCCGTCTTCAAAATTTTGGCTTGCATTTCTCCTAAAGGAATTCTGAAAACGCTTCTACCCCCTGGAACATTTATAAGTGAACAAAGTTTCCAAAGTTTAAGTGGTCATAAATGTGATTTCTGATGCAGTTTAAATTAGAGATTTGAAAATAAAACACCATCACTTTAATTTATCCAATGTAACATATATTGTAGTGTTTTAATACTCATCTTTATACATTTTTTAAAAAACATGAGCAGGAGTGTCTGGGTGGCTCAGGGGGTTAAGTGTCTTGGTGTTGGCTCTAGTCGTGATCTGAGGGTCATGAGATGGGAGTCCTGTGTCAGGCTCTGCTCACTGTGGAGTCAGCTTGAGATCTTCAGCTCTCAGCTCCCTTTGCCCCTCCCCCCAGCTCATTCATATACTCTCTCTCTCTCCCTTTCTCTAAAATAAATAAATAAATAAATAAAATACATGAGCAAATTGTTTTCAGTTAGTTTGACTTCTTTCCTTTTCTCTTTGAATTTATATTTCCATTCTATTTCCCCTACATAATTATGTCCTATTTTGATAAATTGTTATCCTTAATATCACCTTAATGTACTTAGCTATATCAAATATCTATAAATCTATTTGAATGCTTTCTATTTAACTTTTTTTTTCTATTTTAACTTTCTGTCACTGTAGGGTCTAAGCATAAAAACAGTTTCTTCAAACAGTATTTGTATATAATTGACCAAAACAATATAAATGTAATCCAAATGTTGATACTTACTACAATAAAATTATATTTTGAGAAATACATTGTTTAGTAACGATGGAGCTTTTTCCCAACCGGTTGATGCACTTATGCATAGATAATACTTGGTGCTAGAATGGGTAAAGACTTTGTGAAAATAGCAAAAAAAGATAAAGTATTCAACCACCTCAGAGTGTGGCTTACCAAAGGTGTTAGTCACTATTACTGAGCCTTACATGGCACACACTGTATTAAATTAATCAAAATGTAATATGAATAAACAAAAAAAAGTGGTGAGGAGTGATAGTGACAGAAGAATTTTGCCCTGTTAAGAAAAAATGGTAAAGAAACAGTTTTGCCTATAAGTGGAAAAAATATTAAAGAAAATATAGAATATTATTCTATGTTACAAATTTTAACTTTTATAAATTATTAATTTAACTAGTTTTTCTTTTACTTATAGATTTAACACTGGTACATCAGAATTAAATTTGAAACTTCTTTTTTAAGATTTTATTTATTTGACAGACAGAGATCACAAGTAGGCAGAGAGGCAGGCAGAGAGAGAGGAGGAAGCAGGCTCTCCGCTGAGCAGAGAGCCCAATGTGGGGCTCGATCCCAGGACCCTGAGATCATGACCTGAACCGAAGGCAAAGGCTTTAACCCACTGAGCCACCCAGGCACCCTAAATTTGAAACTTTTTAATTCTCTTCCATGAAATATATATAACTGAGATACAGATGGTACCCTGGTAAAGAACACTTCCCAGACACTGATATTTTGAACTATATTTTGGTCACCATAAAGTTGCCTTTTTTTTTTTTTCTTCTTTAGCTCTATGGGACAATCTTCCATGGCAACATTAGGGATTAGGATATCTTTCTTTTTAAAGTGGAAGAATGGTAGATGTGAAAGGTAGAAAGTAGAACCATATAATATCCCGACAAGAAAATGAGTACCTAAAACTCTCTATGCCAGTGAATTCCTTGGAAAGTCTTTGGAGACCTCAGGAGTACTCATTCCCAAGTTGGAAGGCTGCTGACATATGATATTAAACATTATGAAAAAAGGAGTAAAAAGAACACCAACTTTAGAATCAGTCAAATGTGGGCTTGAATCTTACTGTGGCTGCTCACAACTTGTACAATCTTAAGCACATTAAACTGTATCTTGAGTTTCTAATGGTAAAAATGAAAATCATAATTCTGAATACCTAGGATTGTTCAGAGGATAAATTAAACAGTGCATGTTAATCCCATAATGTAATGCCTGCAAAAATGCACTCAAGAAATATTAATTTATTCTTAATAAGTTTCTTCACTCCCTAATTAATGGAAATAATGGTCCTTACTCCACAGGACCTGTTGAGGATTTTAAAAAGATCATTTCAGTTTTGTTTTATTTTCCAGAGTGTCAGAAAATTTTTACCAAGAAGTTTGAATATTTATTTCAATAAATATTTGTTAAGTGTTTATCACTTACCAAATACTGTTCTAGGTGTCTGAGCTGCAAAACTAAGAAAAGGCATAGTTCCCGGACTCAAGCAGTTCACAACTGGCCACTGAGATGAATGCGCCTATTAACTACATTATAATGAGTTAACTAAGTTATTATATGTAGGTTATCTTACTGACCTCTGAGAGAACAATTTCAGTAAGAAGAGAAAAGATATTACATTTCTAATGGCATGAAGTATAAATAAGAAGTAAAAAAGTGGAGACAGAGTTTATGTACCACTTTACCAAGGTATTTAAATCAAAATGGAAGAGAATGATGAAGGTAATTGAGCAGAAGGCAAAGTGAAGAAATGTGAGAGATGTTAGTACATTCACAGATCTAGCAAGGACTGTGCGTGAGATAATCTATACCAGGGAGGAGGCAAAAGTGAAGGTGAATGATGTGTAGGTCCCAGAAGCGGTTGGAAACAAGGGCATTAAAGCAGAATCAGAAGACAGGAAGGAGGCTTGTGCTCATGTACTCTCTCTCTCTGTCAAATAAAGTATATATAAAAAATAACAATAATAATCAAAATAACCTTTATTTAGATGGTGATGTCTGGATTGTAAGAAAAATGGAGATAACCCTGTCACTGAATTCTCACTTTTGATGTTGTGCATTAATTATGTAAAGGTAAGCTAAATGGAGGGAAATGACTTTATATTTAATAATAAAACAATAACTTGATATTAATTTCTGATGATTCTATAATTTGCACTAGACTAAATATTTAATATAAACCATACTATTTAATCTTCCCAACCATCCTGTTATGATCTCTACTTTATAGGGAAAAGGATTCTTAGAAAATACAAGTGATTTGTGCACAGTCAAAAGCTAGTAAGTGGCAGAACTAATTTTGACCCTCTGCAGCCTGAACTAGAGTCCAAACTCCATCACACTAAGCATTATTTTTTTAAATGTCCAGGAGGAAAGAATTACAGTTCATATATAGAACTCATCCATGGCGTGCACCAAAAAAACAATAATAATGATAATAACAACAAGAACATGAATGTAGCAGCAACCACTTGATAAACTGATAGTACCTATTATATAGTTTGTGCTGCATAAAACCTCAGTTAAAACATTCTCACTGTGAGCCATAAAAGCACTTTAGGTTGTACTCTGCAGCCAAATGGGTCATCATCAGCCTGTTTACAAAGAGCAGCCTCAGATTTGATGTAGCCTCATTAGGTTTCAGTAAATAAAGAGGTCAGGAGGAGACCGTTTCCATATAAGCAAAGAGGATTTGTTCCCTAGAGTATGATGTCAATACCTTTCTTGGGAGTCTATAGGGTTTTTCACAAATTTTCAAAACTTTGAGGGGGAGAATGAAATAAATGCTAAAGAATACCCCAAAATCTCCAACTTTACACGGAACCTCTTGATTCACACATTCTTCGCAAAAGGACCTATTATTTGCTAAAAGCATGTCTTTTAGGGTTCCAGTGACCTGAATTGGACATACAACTTTAAGAGATCAGAAAGCTAACATCCTGTGTTAATAGTTGAAATGGTATTTAATCCCCAAACTGACTATGCTCATCTACTACACCAATTCCAGCCTGTGGGACACTCAGGAGGTACTTGTAGAAGAAGGGACTCTCTGGGTAATATTAAAAGACAAGTAATCAAGAAAAAAAATCACTACTACCAGTGATAAGGCAGAGCAGAGCAGAGTTAAATATACATATGTGACTCATTCAAAGATTTGCAAAAAGCTGTAAAGGAGTTAGTGCTCACTTAACAGAGTAAAATGAAAGAAATGAGAGTGTAGTGAGAAGTGGGGACCTGGTCCTGAAGAGCTTTCCTTGTTGGCATATGCAGTTGTAATCTTGTCCTATGGACAGTGGGAAGCCATTGAAAGATTTCAAAGCAAATGAGTAGCATTATTAAATTTGCGTATTGGAAAGATTACTTTAAAAGCTAGTAGGGTTTCCCATGGCGTGCAGACAAGAAGGGAACCATAGTGAACATTCCAGGTTACAAATATCCCTCTCTCCCCCAAATTATCTGAAATGTATTCCAATCATATCCATGGGACTGATTTTTAAATATCATTTTCCTTCACATTCTTTTGCACTGAAAAATTTTTAGTCATCATAAATTGTCTTCAAGATTGAAATAATGAATATGAATGCTTTTTATCCACCATTTCATGGCTGACACAATCTTGTACTGAATTCTTATACAACATGAGCCAGGTAATAGAGACTATCAGTTCATCACGGGGTTGCTGCTTCCATTCTAGGTGCTCTAAGAACATGGTAGAAAGATGTTATAATTGGGAAATTATATTGTAGGATTAGAAAGGGAGGGCATTAAGTTGTTATATCCTGTTGCTTACTCTACCATAGAGGGATTAAATAAAGAAGAAACTAAAGGTAGGAGACCTGTAAGGAGTCCACTGAAGAAATTCAAATGAGAGATAATGAGGTCCTGAACCAAGGCAGGAGAAGAAATGGAGATAAAGTCTTGGCAAGTATGATGAAAAGTTAAGAAGTTATATATGTGGTCCTTAGATTTTTTTTTTTAAGATTTTATTTATTTATTTGACAGAGATCACAAGTAGGCAAAGAGGCAGGTGGGGGCGGGGAGAAGCAGGCTCCCCAACTGAGTGGAGAACCCGATGTGGGGCTCGATCCCAGGATCCTGGGATCATGACCTGAGCTGAAAGCAGAGGCTTTAACCCACTGAACCACCCAGGTGCCCCAGTTCTTAGATTTCTTGTTTGTGTGTCAAGGACAATATACAAAACCGGAGAAAGAACAGGTTTGTGGGAATAGAGGTTTCAAGGAGCAATGAGAAATGATCTTTGAGCAGTATATTTTCAAGTATCCTGTGCACTGTTGTGGGAATGTAAAATGATACAGCCACTGTGGAAAAAAGTATGGTGGTTCTTCAAAAAATTAAAAACAAAATAACCATATGATCCAGCAATTCTACTTCTGAGTATATATATCCAAAAGAACTACAAGCAGAATCTTAAAGAGATATTTGTAATCCTGTGTTCATAGAAGCATTATTCACAATAACTAAAACATAGAAACAATGCCAAGTGTCCATTGACAGAATGGGTAAGCAAAATGTGATATATACACACAACGGAATATTCTTTAGCCTTAGAAAGAAAGGAAATTGAAATAAACCATTACAAAAAGATGAATACTGTATGATTCCACTTATATGAGTTACCTAAAATAGTCAAAATTATGAAGACAGAAAGCAAGTTGGTTGTTATTAGGGGCTGTAGGGAGAGGAAACTCATAGTTGTAAAATATCAGTATGTCAAAAGTATTATAAAGTAGTAAAAAAAATTAAGACAACACTTCCAAAAATACTGTAGAACAAGTTAAAGGTCATCTACTAATATCTAGATGTTAGACTATAGAGCATCATAATAAATTAAAAGACAAAATGGGTATTAAAGCACATCTTCCTGTTGATAGAGACAGAGAGAAAGAAATACAGAGACAAAGACAGAGACAGAAAGAGATAGAGAGAGACAAAGACAGGGATAGCTGTAGCTATGGCTGGGAAAAAGCATTACAAATTTAAAAAGAAAAACCCTTATATACGAAACTCAACATCTTTCTGGAGGATATACATATAAATGAGATTTCTATGTGCCAAATGAATGGTACTTACATTTTGTTTCAATGTATTATAATAAGCATAAGCAAAAACAAATTCTAAATAGCACTTCCAGTATGTTGCATACTGTTTTAAGGGTTTTATATGTATTAACTCATTTAATCTTCATGACTACCTTCTAGTGTAAGCCAGGTAGTTATCTCATGTATAGAGAGGTTTAATAACTGTCCCAAATCCTCAGCTGAAACCTGGTAGAACCAGAACTAGAAACCAAGAAGCCTGGCTCCAGCACCTGGGTCTTACCCACTAGACTGTACTGACTCTGTTTATGATTAAATTCATAACACAGGCTATTACTCTATTCTAGTGAAAGTATTAATCTGTTTTGTCATTCTGCAACATGAAAATACATTTTAAAACATTTTATTGGAAATTTTTAATTTTGTGTTTTCTGCAAAAAACAAAGCCATGGTATTTTGCCATGGGGTAAGTACATGCTTAAAGCCCACCCACTCAGGAGATTATGTCCATATTATAGTTATACAGAGCCCATTTATTTTGTTATTTTGAAAGAGTTTTCACTTCCAAAATTTTCTAAATCATGCTTCATATGAAGATAAATTATTATATTCTAAAATTGCTTCAAAGAAAGCTTTAAAAGTCATAAAAATAAAGCATTTCCCTTATATTTGGATTTTCCATTTCTTGACACTTTTAATATGGTATGGATTAAAATAAAAGTATTTCACTAATATACAGAGCTTAATTAGCATAAGGCTAAAATCTCATAATCTAAGCTTTTTGTGGTGATATTTTCACTTCTTATGGTATGTCATAAAGAATTATTTTTAATAAGCCTTAATGATTATGTCATTCATTTACTTATTTTTAGCTATAAAATGAAATACTTTATTTTTTAATATGAATTTATTTATTTATTTTAGACCGAGAAAGAGGGAGAATGTGTGTGCATGTGGGAGATGGGGGAGAGGGAGAGAGAGAATCCCAATCAGTCTCCCTGCTGAGCAAGAAGCCTGAGGTGGGGCTTGACCCCAGGACCCATGAGACTGTGACCTGAACCAAATCACCAGTCTGTCACTTAACTGACAGCCACGCAGGGAGCAGTCCTTCCCCCCTTTTTTTCCCAAGATTTATTTATTGAAATAGATATTTTTTAAAAAGAGATTTCATTTATGTATATAAAGTATTTATCATCCAACAGTTAAGTATATTTGTGTGGAAGGAAGTGAATAATCTGTGCATAAATTTACAAAATTGATTTAGAAGAAATCTTTGCCTGTCCCTCTTATGAGGGTTGTGGGTTTTTTGGGGGTTTGCTTTTTTTTTTGTTTTTTTTTTTGTTTTTTTGTTTTGTTTTTTTTTTTTGGTAATAAAACTGTGTTGTTATGAATTGTTGAAATAATGTTAAGAAAAGTGTTGAAAGAGATAAAAAGAATCAGTCCGGAAAAAGACAAAATACTCAAAAGAGATTCAAGGAAAAGAATAGGATACTTCGACATAGCCAACTGAAATGCAGTTTCTCATGGATAATAATCATTGGCTATTCAAGGGTATTATCCTAGCACCCAGGAGAGCACCTGTCAATATTCTAGAGAGGTTCATTCATCCTTCCATCAACCTTTGTTTATTTGTGTGCTTATTGGGAGGTTGTATCCGCGCTAAGGAAAAAAATAAATGATATAAACTGTGAAAAAAAGGTGCTGAGGAGGCTCAAAATAGAGGCTCAGTTTAGAGGGAGAGGAAAATTATTCTGTTACCTACCCTGGAAGAGAACTGTAAGCCTCTGATCTTGGGCTGTGTAATTTGAATTACCATTGAATAATTGATTTCAAGTATATTTATTGACCCATTATTCCTATTCCTGATACTAAAATCCTATACTACTCATATAATAAAACATTCACATACATTGAAAATGTCATGTACTATATATTCTCTCTTTATGACATTGTGCCCTAAATATTCTGTGCTTGTTCTACTTTCTAAACTTTCTTCACAAAAACAATTCATTTTTCAAATCATTAGGGCATTCTTTCTCCTTTCTCTCCCTATGGTCTGGGCTTGCTCACAGCATGGTAATACAAGAATAAGTATTCCAACAGGAACTATGAAGAGGCCTTATCAGACTTTATGACATAACCATGGAAGTCCCAAAGTGTCATTTCAACCATAGTCACAGACCTACCCAGATTAAAGGGGTAATAATGTAGACGCTTCCTCCTCAATATTGATGAGAAGAATATCAATATCACTCTATGAGAAGGTCTTGTGTATTAGAATATAACATCACACACAGTATAACACAATATAATGTAATATCGCATCTCATCACAATGTAGTGCATTATAATATAATACAATATATGACATATAATACAAAATGTGTCCATTCGGAGAAACTACAGCTTGCCACAGTACACTCTCTAGCAACTGTCTACATCTCTCCCACATGGAAAAATACTCATCCCTTTTCCCAAGACCCAGAAACCTCATCTCATTACAACAAGCTCAAAATCCGGGGTCTTGTCAATGTAAATCAAGCTGAAGTATGAAGGATGCTCACATACAATTAATCCTTGAATACACTTCCTTGTACAACTCCTTGAATACACTTCCACTCAAATAAGGATTTTTGAAATAAAGAGACAAATTATCTACCCTATCCTCATATCCAACATGTAATGGTTAGATAGGTATAGGATAATCATTAGTCACATTTCCCATCAAAAAGGATAGAAGCCTGAGACTCACAGGAATTAATGATCCACAGCAATTCTGAAATTGAGCCTGCACATATTGCCAGCTCCCTGACTGGAGCTCAGTCCACTGTCTGGGAGGTATTTACTGTGGCTCTTGGCTTTGCCATCAAGGCTTTCGTATTTACCCTTTCTTTTCTAAATTTAAATTTAAATTTAAAATTAAAGTTTAGCCCATATATGCAGTAGAATAAGGTTTTGGGTTTTAGGGTTTTAGGTCCATTTCCTACCCATGGAAGTTAAGGAACCCAAAGCTTTCCCCTTTTGTACTCTCCCTGTTCTTTCAGTCTAAGCTGGCATAATTCTTAAAAACAAAACAAACAAAACAAAAAAAAACTTCACAGGTTTTTGTGTGTGCATTTGTAATGGACTCCATTATAATCCACTCATTATCTCACAGTCTCTTCGAATAAATAATCTCTTTCAGAGATCTCTGTGAGCTTGCAGGAAGAACATCTCTAACACTCTCAGAAGCCCTAATGTTTACCAGCGAGGGTGTGCAAGGTGTTTCCTTAAGACACTTACAGGACCTTGTACTTATTTGGAAGGATCTGTGAGATGGTATCTCAAATCTCGCTGTCTTTACATGTTTTCTGTTTGGTGCTTTGAATTTGATCTTTGAACAGAAGCCCATTTCCTAATTTTGGAATCATTCACTATCTGAAGACGCTGAGAAAAAGAAACCAGTTTTAATTTTTCTTTTAATTTACAAGACTTGGCACCTTTATATTAAATTGTGTGTTTGTTACATTTATTTTCTGTCCATCTAGCTTTTTATTATGGAAAGCAAGGAGTCAGATGATACTTTTAATATTCCTCATAATACTATGATATTCTCATTTATGTTAATTTCCATAGTCTCCTTTCTTTGATTAAATAGGCATACAAAAGTGATTCCTTTTTTCTATTTCATTCCTCCTTTTGAAAGCACATATTGGTTATTGAGTAAATGTAATTTCCCTGATTTTCTAAGTTATAATGAATATTTACTTATTTATTAATGACCATTTTACTTTTAATTTACTATTATATATATTTAACTGTTATTTTTCTAGTCAATTAAATTCTTTACCTTTGAGCAGTTAGAGTTGTAACATTTTAATTGAGAACCATTTTTGGCATATTCATTTTTATTTATTTTTAAATAGTTTGTAAATAGTTTTTTTTTTATTTTTAAATTGCTTATGGCAGGTTTGAACTTTTATTTTTTTATGAGTATAGTTGACATGAAATGTTACATTAGTTTCAGTGACCAGCTTGGTGATTTGACAGGTTTATACATTATGCTATGTTCACCACAAAGGTAGCTACCATCTGCCGCCTCAGCATCATTCACTGTATTGCTTATGCTGTACCTTTTATTCCCATGACTTATTCATTCCATAACTGAAGACTTCTTTCTCCCTTCCCCCTTTACTTGTTTTGCTCAAGACCCTACTTCTCTCCCCAATGGCAACCACCAGTTTGTTCTCTGTATTTATAGGTTTGATTCTGCTTTTTGTTTATTCATTTTTTTTAGATTCCACTTATGAGTGGAATCATATGGTATTTGTCTTTCTCAGTCTCACTTATTTCGCTTAGCATAATACTCTCTACCCTCCATGTTGTTCTCAAATGTCAGAATCTCATTCTGTTTATGGCTGCATAATATTCTATTATGTATGTATGTATACATATTATATCTTCTTTATTCATTCATATATTGATGAATAAACATAGTGGTGTATATATCTTTTCAAATTACTGTTTTCACTTTCTTTGGGAAAATACCCAGTAGTGGAATTATTAATGTGGTATTTCTGTTTTTAACTTTTTGAGGAAACTCCATACTGTATTCCACAGTGTCTATACCAATTTACATTCCCACCAACAGTGCAAGAGGATTCCCTTTTCTCCACATCCTTGTCAACACTTGTTAGTTCTTGTCATTTTGAATTTAGTATTTCTAACTGGTGTAAGATGATATATCATTGTGGTTTTGATTTGCATTTCCCTGATAATGAGTGATGTTGAGCATCTTTTCATGTGTCTGCTGGCCATCTGGATGTCTTTGGAAAAATGTCTATTCAGGTCCTCCACCCATTTTTTAATTGAATTGTTGGGGTTTTTTGGCGTTGTATAAGTTTTTTACATATTTTTATATTAACCCCTTATTGGATGTATCGTTTGCAAATATCTTCTCCCATTTAGTAGGGTTTTTTTGTTTGTTTTGTTGATGATTTCCTTTGATGTGCAAAAGCTTTTTATTTTGAGGTAGTTCCAATAGTTTATTTTTGCTTTCATTTCCTTTGGCTTAGGAGCCATATCTAGAACAATACTGCTATAGCTGATGTCAGAGAAATCACTGCCTGTGTTGTCTTCTAGGATTTTTATGGTTTCAGGTCTCATGTTTAGGTGTTTAACCCATTTTGAGTTTATTTCTGTGTATGGTGTTAGAAGGTAGTCCAGTTTCCTAAGAGTCAGTCAGCAGACACAGATTTCCCTTACCTTAGAGGCCATATCTAGAAAAATTTCCCTACTTTTATATATCATTTTTTATTGCATTGTTGTCAGAGAATGTGATCTGTATAAAATCTTACTTTTTCTCCTTAAAACTTCTTAAATTATCTTTTCAGTCTAATACTCTCAAAGACTATTCTATGTGTCTTTGAAAAAAAAAGTATGTTTACTACTTATGTATATATTTCCATATATACAGTATATTACATCAAGCTCCTTAAGTGTACTATGCAGTATTTTCTAGTTTTGTTTTTTATTTATTATTTAGTCTCTTTAGTGTGTCTTTATGGGATATATTTTTTTTTTTTTTTAAATTTTATTTTTTATAAACATATATTTTTATCCCCAGGGGTACAGGTCTGTGAATCGCCAGGTTTACACACTATGGGATATATTTTTTAATGTTCTCCCAATATGGGGCATGAACTCACAACCCTGAGATCAATACTTGAGCTGAAATCAAGAGCCAGAAGCTTAACCACCTAAGCCATGCAGGAGCCCCCTTTATTGAATATTTTTAAATCCAATCTAACATTTTGTTTTTTTTCCAAAAGGAGAACTTACCTCTTCAAACTTGTCCCCTACCACCCTCCCTGTGATCATATATATTAATTTTCTCTTTAAATTTACACAGTAATTTTTTTATTATGTACCATTATTCATTTTATTTTTTGAAATTTTTATATTTTTGGTATTTTTAAATTACTGAAACCAAGGAGAGCCAGAACCACAGCTTCTGGAAGAAGCACTTGCTCTTGCCAGTCTTGTACTCTCCTTGAACTTGAACTTTTCTTGTCAGGCCTTGGATTTAAGAGCAAGTTCTCTGAAGACATCCTTGTTGATGACAGTTTTGTCCAAGGGGATATTGGGCATGAGGTGATTATAGTTATAAATTTTCACAAAAAACTTGATCTTTGACCTCTTGGCAATTTTCTTCTTGCCCATGGCAGCTGTCACTTTGCAGAGATAGTGGTCAATTCCAGCCACCACAACATAGCTGTAGGGATGGTCTGAAATGCCATCATCAATGTTCTTCACAATGACCACTTTGCATCTGGAGCAGTGTCTGGCCAGGACCAGCACCACCTTCCCAGGTTCTGTGAACTTGCCCATCTCAACATCAGCCACTAGAGTCTACAGCAGAAAGGAAGAAACCACCTTTACTCATTTTAACTTGACACATTCTACTGATCCCTTTGCTTAGCACAGCTTCTTATTTCTTCCATATTTTTCTCTTTTAGATTTGTTTGCTGGATTATATTTTTTCCTTTTGCTGGATTATAACCTAGGGTACTTCTCTTATCCTCCAATCTACCTACCCATCTAATTCTAAATCCCGGTTTATTTCTTAGGGTAGTTTAGCTATTTATTTGTCCCATACCATGTAAGAGGCAAATGAACAACAGCTTTATATTATTTAACATATGTGCCCATTTGAGTTCATTTGTAAACAAAGGTTTTTCTCTATTTGAGGAGAATTCAGTGGACAACTCTACAATTATCTTTTTTCCTTGTTTCATTTCTTTTAAAGCAAAATTATTAAAGACCACAAACAGCCAAAGCAATCTTGAGAAAGAACAAAGGTGGAGGCATCATGCATCCTGACTTCAAGCTATATTACAAAGCTATAGTAATTAAAAATTAAATTAATTTAAAAATTGAAACATTATTTTATTGGCATAAAAACAGACATGTAGATGAACGGAACAGAAGATAACCCAGAAATAAAGCCATGCATATATGATCAATTAATTTATGACAAAACAGCCAAGAATATACAAGGGAGGTTAAGACAATCTCTTCATAAATGGTGCTGGGAAAACTGGACAGCCTATGCAAAACAAACAAACAAAAATGAAAAGAAAAGAAAGAAATAAGAAAGAAAGCAGATCTTACACTGTACACAAAAACCAACTCAAAATGGATTAAAGACTTGAACATAGGATCTAGAATCATAAAACTCATAGCAGAAATCAGGAAGTGAGTTTCTTGACATCAATGTTGGTGATGATTTTTTGGATCTGACTCCAAAATCAAAGGAAATAAAAGCAAAAGTAAACAAGTGAGACTACATCAGACTAAAAGGCTTCTGCACAGCAAACATCAACAAAATGAAAATGCAACATTCTGAATAGGAGAAAATATTTGCAAATCATATATACAATAAGGGGTTAATATCCATAATATCCAAAGAACTCGTACAATTCATGAGTTTTTATTTTTAACAAAAACTAAAAAACAAAAAAATAAGCAATTCCATTAAGAGATGGGCAGAGGATTCGAACAGGTATTTTTCCAAAGAAGATATACAAATGGCAAACAGGTACATGAAAAGTTGCTCGACATCACTAATCATCACTGAACGTAAATCAAAACCGTAATGAGATATCACTTCATAGCTGTCAGAATAGTTATTATCAAAAGACAAGGGGGAAAAAAAAAAAAAAGAAAGAAATAACTAGTGTTGGCAAAGAAGTAAAGACAAGGAAAACTTTGTGCTCTCCTGCCATGCAAGCTAAGGGCTGTAAACTGGTGCAGCCAGTATAGAAAACCGTTGTGGAGATTCCTTAAAAAATTAAAATAGAGCTGTCATATGATTCAGCAATTTCACTTCTAGATATTTATCCAAATCCAAAGGAAGACAAAAACACTAACTCAAAAAGATATATGCACTCTCATTTTCTATGCAGCATTTTTAACAATAACCAAGACATGGAAGAAGCAAGTGTCTACAATGCTTGAATGGATAAAGACAACGTGGTATGTAAATACAACGGAATATTCAGCCACAAAAAGAAGAAAATTTGTCATTTGTGACATGGATGGACTTTGAAGGCATTATATTAAGTGAAGTAAGTCAGACAGAGAAAGACAAATATCATATGATTCCATATGGTATTATGAAAAGTATGTAAAGCACATGTAAAACCTGAAAACAAACAAACTATGAAGCTCATAGATACAGAGAACAGACTGGTGGTTGTCAGAAGCATGGGGTAGGGAGTGGGCCAGATGCATGAGGTACAAAAGGTACAAACTTCCAGCTATAAAATAAATGTCATGGGGATGAAATGTATAGTATGGTGTATATAGTTAATAATACTATATTATACATTTGAGAGTTGCTAAGAGAGTAGTTCTCAAATGTTCTCATCACAAGAAAAAAATTAATATGGTGAACAATGTTAACTAGACTTACTGTGATAAGCTTTTCTAAATAGATACAAATATTGAATTGTATTGTACACCTGAAATTAATGTCATGTTACATGTTAATCATATTTCAATTAAAAATTAAACCATAGAAGATATTGTATGGTTCTATTTCTTTGAATAATTTAAAATACACACAAAAAATGCTAAACACATGGAAGACACATAAAAATTGATAGATTTGTTAATGAGTTGCACTGAATTAAATTCTAGATAATGTCTCTTAAAAAGCATGCAAATTTGAGTTCAGTCAGTAGTAGTTAAATTTCATTTGGACTTTTTTTAAGTGAAAGCTTACATGAAAAATAAATAAGTAAGGGATAAAGGTGGAATTGTTCCAGTTGAAGCAGAGGATCCATATCATGAATGCCCACTGTGTCTCCACCTCTTAACCCAAATACCCCTCCACCACAAGAATCACTGGAGAAGTTCTATGAATGCCCTGAGGTTTATCGGAACACTTAAACATGAGTTTAGTCTCATTATGTACCTGAATAATTCTTTGTAAATGGAAGTCTTTGTGGCTTCTTAATTAACCAATGTTTTAATGGCCCTTCTCTTTGGGCTTTTATAAAGGAAAATATGAATAATTCAATCTATAGATTCTAAAATCAGGAGCCATATGATAGCACAAAAAGATTTCTCAAGATGTGATGAAAAATGCACTCCGCATGATCAAAATGAATCAAAATCAAAACAACAAATAAAACCAAGAAAATTCTCTTCTCATCCAGACTTCTTAGGAGTCATGTAAATAACCAGCTATATACCCAAAGAGAAAAATCACCTTTGATTGGCATAATCACATGTCCCCGAATAATCTCTGCTCACTGACTCTGTCACTAGGAATGTTTGTATCATAATTCCATGTGGATATTATTTTTCTTCAGAAGCCTAGTTATGTGTCTCTGAATCAGACACACACCCATACTTCACACTAAATTTCCATGAAACAATTCTGTCTGCATTTACTCAGAATGTGACCTGAACAAGAAACTATTCAGGACTTGATTATAAATAGATTCTTCTGTTAGTTAAAAATCTGATTCCTTTCCTAACTGCTAAAAATGCCTTTTGGAGATTCTAAATATTTATTTTACAAAGTCACCTAATCCCTAAAATAGTAGATTTGCCTTTTATAAATCATAAATTAAAGAATGGTCTAAAACCTAAATGTAATTATTTTGTAAAACAAAGTGTTGTGGAACTTATTTAAACCCAGACTTTAAAATACTGATTTTTTTTTTTACTTTTAATAATATATAACCATTCTAAATAATACTTATTTTCTCTAATGGTATATCTACATTGTGATTTAAGTAACAGTAGGAAGAATTTTACATTGCTGTCAAATCTCTCAGTCAACTAGATTTTAGATACACTTTCTCAGTTGTTTGAATAACCTATAATTTATAATGAGGTACATAAAATTTGTAAGTAAAGGTAAAATAGATTGTGAAAAATCTTAGATTATTTCTTCATAGACAATGTAAAATTTATGAAATACCAAGAGGTGCTTTAATATTCCATCTTCAAAATTCATTTTATACTTCTTTTATTGCTTGTATGGATTTACATTTGGTTTAAATGTACATATGTTTCTGAGGGAAAGAAAACGGTATGTCCAAAGGAATATACAACAACATGTGATGCAGCAGTTTGAACATTATTTTGACATCTCTAATAAAACTTAGGACATACTTGAAAGTATACATCAAGAACTACTACTCATAAACCAGAGCAAATGAAATGGAAAATAATATTCTCAGCAATTTAATTTGGATTACATTTATCCTTGTTTACTTACTTCTGTACACTTAGACACACTAACACTAAAAAAAAAAAATGTTGGCAAGAGGAGCTATGCTAAAAACTTTTCCTAAGACATTAATTCCCTCTTATTTTTTTGGAATGCATAATCTGTAAATTTTACTGACACTGTGTATCAATCAAAAGTGCTTAGAATACCAATGAGTGTGTGCTTCATAGTTAAGTATATGATAATGGGAAAGATGAAAAACATTACTGCATCACTGGTGTTGGTGGGAATACTTATCTAATTACACAGTTCATCAGCTCCTGCCAACTAAAAGGGCAACAGCCAGGTGGAGCATCTTGATTTGCCATGCAGTTCTTTAACAGGAATGTTCAAAAATATTTTATTAAATTTAAAAGAGGTAAGCATCAAAGATCAGTTATTAAACCACTCCGAAAAAATGTACTCTTTCAGCCTTGTTTTTGGAGCAGTAACTTCAGCCATCAAATATGAAAACTTTTTTTTATGACAAACTGTTACTACTCAAGGGTAAACTTGAGCTATAATCTTTGACATTTGCAATAATTCTGAGTCTTTTCTTGTATGGCATAGTTTTTAATAAACCCAACTCTTACACCATTGTATAATCAGTGGCACACCCAAAAGGGTACAGGTCCTCTTCACAAAAGAACAAGTAATAAAGTTTTCAAAATAAAAATAAAATAAACAAAGCATATCTCCTTTATCAGTAACTGCAATTTATCAAGATCCATGAATGATAAGGCTACACCCTCACAAAGAATAGGCACCTACAGATTTAATTAAGCATAATTTCTGCAGTTCTAAAGTACCAATTTTTCTTCATTAGAGTAAACCTTCCATAGAAGTCACCAGGAAATATGCCTTGTTGTTGTTCTGTTGTCTCCTGTTTTTGCTCATTTAGTTACCAGTAGGTCCTTCTCTTGTCCCATGGTTCCTCACCCTCCATGTTAGATTGTTTCCACACTCTGTGAGACATACCAGCCTCTGCAGATGTTAGGTATACATACTTTAAAATACAATACAATGTCTCAAACAAACATGTCCACATAAGTAGCTGTTAGTGTTTGTACTTTCTACTGAACAAATGATCGTTAATTATAGTAGCATCATGTAGTATTATTGTCCTCATTTCACTTTTTATAAAATGCTGTCTTCTCTGTTCCTTAGTATGAGAATAGGTTTTGTGGAACACTTTGGGTAAGCAGAACAATGGAGAAAAAGGAAAATAAAACCATTATTGAATATCCACCACATGCCAGACTGTTTGCTATACCATATAAATACTATACCTTCTCTGATTTAATTCTTAACTCCTTAAGGTAGATATTTTTATACTTAAATTAAAATTAAAGACATCAAGAAAGACTTCAGGGGCCAAAGATACATGCCCAGATCATACACTAGTTACTGATAAACCCAAATACGAATAATCTCTGGGCCTCAGTCTGTTTTATATTACGTTTCTAGACTCCAGGGAACCTAAAAAAAATTCCTGTCATTACTAGCGAGACCTTTGTTCTGTGGTTATTCTCTGCTTTGTACTATCACATTTCTTCCTAGTCTCTTCTCCTGCCTCATCTTATAAAGTAGTTGAGGTACAAACAATTGCTTGTAGTTCCAATGGAATTTTCTTGTTTGACTATTTAATTACATGTATCAACAGAAGATTTAGCATTGACTATGCAAATGCAAAGATATTTACAATTGGTGATTCTCAAGTCATATTGTTCTAATAATGCTTAATATTATCTTTAGAAACTCAAAGATAGGAACAGAAGACATGTTTCTTCACTTTACAAGTGGGCAGCCTTGTATGCATGTTAACACAAATGTAATAGAGATCACTGCTCAGAACTCTTGTAGATTAAAAACAATTCAAAGTTTGAGGTGAACTCAGTAAACTAAAAAGAAAAATGGATTAAATTTAATAAAATATATCTGCTCTCATAGTTTTTATTCTACATAGTGCTGGAAGTTGTAGCTATTCAATAACACAGAAAAGGAAATAAAAATAAGACAACTTGGAAAGAAAGAAATAAAATAGACCACATAGGCTGATGACATCACTGTTTACACAGAAAATTCCAAGAACACACAAAACACCTTCTAGAACTAACAAATGAGTTGTGTAAGATTTCGAGATACAATATAATCACACAAAAATCAATTGTATTTCTACATAGTAGAAATTTCTACATAGTACTAATAAACATATGGACACTAAAATTTTAAATGCAATACCACTAGTAATCATTCAAAAATTTAAATGCCTAAGTATAAATCTAACAAAAAATATAGGATGTATATGCTGAAAACTAAAACCAATGATGAAATAAAATCAAAGAAGTTTATATCTTTTGATTGATCACCGTCATCCATTTCACCCATCAATAAAAGGATAACTTTTCAATAAATGGTGCCAAACAAGCAGAAAAAAAAAAAAAAAAAATCCTCTACCTAAGTGTCACACTAATTCCAAAAAGCAAAAAGTGATAAATTGGCCTTCATCAAATTCAAAGATATTTGATCTGTGAAATACCCTGTTAATATTATAAAAAGCTAGCTATAGAGTGGGACAAAATATTTGCAAACCACATATCTAACAAGACTAGTATCTGTAATACACAAAGAGTCTTCAAAATCCAGCAGATAAAATATAAATAATTGAAATAGAAACTGGACCAAAAAAATTAAACAGACATGTCACTAAAAAATATATTTAGTGAATAAATACATTAAAAGATGTTATCATTACCCTTTAGGGAAATGCAAATTAAAACCAAAAAGAGATATCACTACACACTTATCAAAATGGCCAAAATTTTAAAATAGTGGTAACACCAAATGTTGACAAATATGTGAAGAAACTGAATTAGTGTACATTGCTGTTAGAAATGTAAAACAGTACAACTACTCTGAAAAGAAGCTTGAAAGGATTTTTTGAAAAGGTTTTAAGAACTAAATATGCAACTACCAGTCAACTTAGCAATTGTACTCCTGGTTATTTATCTTAGAAAAATGAAAACTCAGGTTCATGTTCCTAGAATGTTCCTAGAAGCTTAATATGTAATAACCAACAACTAGAAATTGTCCAAATATGGTTTGGTTAAATTAAGGGTTAATGGTTAAAGATTAATGGTTAAAGGAGTTATGGTACATGAAACATAGAATACTACTCAGCTATAAAAAGAACTTTCTTTTAAAATGCCAGAAGAGTTAACATACAGTGTTATATTAGTTTCAGGTGTACAATATACTGATTCAGCAATTCCATACATTACTCAGTGCTCATCAAAATAGGTGTACTCCTTAAACCCTTCACCTATTTCACCCATCACCTCTGGTAACAGTTTGTTCTGTACAGTTAAGAGGCTGTTTTTTTTTTGTTTTATGTATTTTTTTCTGTTTTGTTTCTTAAATTTCATATGAGTGAAATAATATGGTATTTCTCTGATTTATTTCACATAGCATTATACTTTCTAAATCCATCCATGTTGTTGCAAATGACAAGACTTCACTCTTTTTTTTTTAATGGCTGAGTAACATTCCATTATACATATATACCACATCTTCTTTACTCATTCATATATTGATGAACACTTGAGCTGCTTCCATAACTTGGCTACTGTAATAATGCTGCAATAACCATAGGGGTGCATATATTTTTTGAATTAGTGCTTTCATATTCTTTGGGTAAATGTCTAGTAGTGGAATTACTGGAACATACAGTAGTTCTATTTTTAATTCTTTGAGGAAACTTCATACCATTTTCCACAGTGCCTACACCAGTTTGCATTCCTACCAACAGTGCATGAGGGTTCCTTTTTCTCCACATCCTCACCAACACATACTGTCTTTTGTTTTGGATTTTAGCCATTCCAAATGGTGTAAGTGAAATCTCATTGCAATTTTGATTTGCACAAAAAGAACTTTTGATAAACACAAGAACCTAGATGAATATTCAGAGAACTTAATGAATAGGAAAAGCCAATTTCAAAAATGTGACAGTCATAAAATGACAAAATTGTAGATTTAGAGAGGGATTAGTGGGTACAGGGATTAAGGAACAAAAAGAGAAGTGAGTGTGGCTATAAAAGGGCAACATAAGGAATCTTTTTGATGCCATGTTTTGTATCTTGACTGTATTAATATCAATATCTTGGTTATGAAATGGTACTATAGTTTTGTAGTATGTTACTACTGGAAAAAACAGTAAAGAGTACATGGGATCTCTCTTTATTTTTAAGATTTACTGATGTATTTAAGAGAGAGAGAGAAATGGAGAAAGAGAGAGCAGGGGGAAGGGCAGAAGGAGAAGCAGACTCTCCACTGAGCAGGGAGCCTGACATGGGGCTCCATCCCAGGACCCTGAAATTATGACCTGAGCCAAAATCAAGAGTCAGAAGCTTAACTGACTGAGCCACTAGGCGCCCCCATGGGATCTCTTTGTATAATTTCTTATAACTGTATATGCATCTATAATTATCTCAAAATCAACAGTTAAATTAAAAGTATTTGAAGATTGAAATAAACTTAATGAACTACAGAAACAACTAAATAAAATAAAGTATAAATTCATCCTTAAAGAAATTGGACCAGAAACAATTTAAAATTATTTTTTCATTAATTTATTAAAAGCATTTAAGGAAATGTCATTCATTCTTGTTTTGTTCAAGAATAAATAAATGTACTTCATTTATTTATTCAACTGAATATTTTCAAATATTAACTATGAACTTTGAAGACACTGTCCTTTTCAAAACACTTACAATTGTGTACTTCATTGATTATGTGATTTTTCATGGACCTTAAACATTGACTTAAAATATCTCTCTAATACTACTTTATTGTATACAAACACATAACTATGGATTAGGTTTGCATACTTATAGTTCTCTTTTATCAATAAAATAAGTGCTGAAATCTGGCAGTGCCTGGTTTTAATCAGATCCAGATGATCCTAATGATCCAGAAAGTGCCTAATATGCATATGAAAATACAAAATGTTCAAATATTAAAACACAAACATAACATTTTTACGGGTAATATGTAGACTCTTCAGGGTCCATAGGCTTTGTGTGGGAAAGACTTTAGGAGTTTATATGCAAACAAATTAAAACTAAAATCTAATAGGGTAATAACCAAAATCAAAATGACTTAATTTCAGAGTTTAAAAGGGATCACATAATAGTGCACATAAACACTCACTATATTAAATATATATTAAATACAAAATATATATTAAATACAAAATATAATACATATCTATAAATATGTATTTTATATGTTATATATTATATATATAAGATATTATTTTATTATCTATAATATATATGTGTATACATATATTTTTTTAAATCTGGTCCACAAAGAAGTGTTTGTGACAAGAAGTGATGTAGGAAATATCAATTTTTTACCCAAAAGTAAACTAAAAATAGAATTTTAGAACTGAAAAATAAATGAAAAAGAGGAAGCTGAATTGCACTAAACTACTTGGGTTAAAAACAAAAGATCCTGAGTAGTGACTCAATAAGTTTCCAAGGGCAGATTCTATACTTAAACAGAAGCATAGAGAGTTTAAATTTCAGTTTGAAATAATGCAAGAATGATGATATGACCTGTCATTGTGTTGTGAGATTTTCTAGATACACTTTTTTTTATTGTATATATGTATTTTTAAATTTTCTTTTATTTTCTCAGTGTTCCAAGATTCATTGTTTATACACCACACCCAGTGCTCCATGAAATACGTGCCTTCCTTAGTATCCACCATGAGGCTCACCTACTCCCCTACCCCCTCCCATTCAAAACCCTCAGTTTGTTTCTCAGAGTCCACAGTCTCTCATGTTTCATCTCCCCTCTGATTTCCCCCAATTCGCTTTTCCTTTCCTTCTCCTGATGTCCTCATGCTCCATTAGTAAGTGAAACCATATGATAATTGACTCTCTCTGCTTGACTTATTTCACTCAGCATAATCTCCTTCAGTCTTGTCCATGTTGATACACAAGTTGGGTATTCATCATTTCTGATGGAGGCATAATACTCCATTGTATATATGGAGCATATCTTCTTTATACATTCATCCATTGAAGGGCATCTTGGTTCTTTCCAGTTTGGCGACTGTGGCCATTGTTGCTATGAAACTGGGGTACAGATGGCCCTTCTTTTCACTACATCTGTATCTTTGTGCTAAATACCCAGTAGTGCAATGGCAGGGTCATAGGGATGCTCTATTTTTAACTTTTTGAGGAATCTCCATACTGTTTCCAGAGTGGCTGCACCAGCTTGCATTCCCAACAATGTAAAAGGGTTGCCCTTTCTCCACATCTTCTCCAACTCATGTTTTCTACTGTCTTGTTAATTTTGGCCATTCTAACTGGTGTAAGGTGGTATCTCAGTGTGGTTTTAATTTGAATCTCCCTGATGGCTAATGATGATGAACATTTTTTCATGTGTCTGTTAGTCATTTGTATGTCTTCCTTGGAGAAGTGTCTGTTTACATCTTCTGCCCATTTTTTGACATGATTATCTGTTTTGTGTGTGTTGAGTTTGAGGAGCTTTTTAGAGATTGGATATCAGCCCTTTGTAGTGTCATTTGCAAATATCTTTTAGATAAACTTTTAAACCTTTACAAATTGCTCACTTTAACAAAAGGTTAAGAGAGTGATTATTATTATTTCAGCTAAATTTAAAGTCAGTTAGTGTAATTTTGTATTTCCATGCATGTTAATTCATATAATAGTACAAAATATTCACTTCAGTACTTACCAAAGGAGAGTAAAAAAGTGTTTTGGCACTGTGATTTTGAAGAAATCTAAGTTTAGTCAGATCTCTCCATGAACTCATATTTAGAAACCTTACATGTAAATAATCTATCAAGTAGATTTTAATATGCAATTTATTTGAAGATATTCAGCAAGATATAAAACAAAAATGTCAGTGACTGAGGCACTTGCTTTCTAGTAATTGTTTAGAAACAAAGGCATATCAAAATTTTTCCACTTCTTGTTTCATTTTAAGTATTAGAGCAAGAATTGGACATGGTTAAGAAGAAAGGCATGTGATATCAACTCTTGCAAAAGCCATCATAAAAGTTTTACTGAGTAAGGGGCTTGAATAAATTTCAGGTGTTAATATACTTATTATCATCTTTAAAGGACTATATGTCTCTTGGACTATTCTGATGAAATATTTGTATATTTCTTCTCAAGTTAACTTCTTAAATTTCTTTTAAGTCTGGAAATTCAACCACCTCAAGAAATATTTACCTAAAAGGGAATCTTGGTGTTTGAAATAGTAAAATTATAATGCAAATACTAAATTTAAGTATAAATATGTTCTTCAAAGGACAAGTAATTTGGCAATAGATACCTTTGAGAAAAATATCATTAACATTCCTACTACTGGTAATCAAACTAATTCACCCTTCTAATGAACTTGGCTTCTTCATTTACTTGAATGTGTTGATGTTCTTAATTAAGCAACAAAATGGATCTGGCCCAGTTACTTAACATAAGATGGAACATACTGGGAACTATCAGGGCTGTTCAAGGCCTACTTAACATGGCTGGGGCAAGCAAGAGCAAAGAAAGGGGCAGATACAGCCACAGATGAAATGTAAGGAACCAAAGTCCAATGTGATAGCGTTGGTGACCAGGAATTAAGTAATAGGTTTTGTTTTGGCAAGTGGGCAAGATAGAAGTTTAGTTGTTCTAAACAGGTAAGAGGTAATAACAATAGGGAATTTAATTGAGACAGAGGATTACATCTCCTAAGTCCAAGCAGGATGTAAAACGGTGACATCAGGAAGTCTGACAAATGGTAATGAGAACTTAGTCCACTTAGCTGAGGTTCTAGAGCAAAGTAGTAACAACATCTGACACATATTTTAAGAGGGAACTCCAGATGCTGACAAGGTCAGTTAGGAGACTATTACAATCACCCAGATAACAGATGATGCTGTCTTGAATCAGTATGATAACAACGGATATGTGAAAAGTGGTTTAATTCTGTATATTTTTCACAGTGAGGCCCATGGGATTTGCTGATAAACTACAGGTAAGATTTGGAAGAAAGAAAGGCAGTATAGACATCCCTTGGGAGACTTAAAGAAGGTATTTTGAAAGTTAAAGAGAATGCTATTAATAATTATTCTGAGAAAGGAAAACAGGGGTATCTGGATATAATGAGTTGGAAGACTATAGGAGGAGCTGAATTAGGGATGAGGAGTGTTGAATATTAGGAACTAAGTTCTGGATATATTGAGTTTAATAGACCTATGAGATAGCTTAAGGAGCAATTGTATATAGGTCACTGGACATATGTTTCTGGGTTCAGAAGAGAGATCTGGATAGGAGATAAAAATGTTGGTGTCATCAGCACATTAATACTATTTTATGTCTTGAGACTAGGTAAGAAAAGAGACCACTGGAGACTGAGTCTTGAGCCACTGATATTTAGAAGACAGAAGCATGGAGATGAGCCAAGAAAAAAAGAATGCAGGAAGAACTTTGACTCATTTCAGGATAAATTTCTGCCTTATATAGGTTTAACTCATAAGAATATTCCTCTAACTTGTTTTTAAAAGTTAATAGTTGAGGGGTTTTTTTTAATAGTAAAATATTGGTTGGCTTCTCAAATACAGAAGAAAATGGTAAATCTTAAACCACTTTTTGAAATCTAATCAAATTCTATTTACTCACACAGCTAAAGGAACTCCTACCTTCCATTAAACAGTATTACAATACTCTCATAAACTTTCTGCTAATGTCTCACAAATGAATTTTTAAATAGAATACATCACAACCTGTGTGCTGACTCAACTCAAGCTAAATATTCTAATCACTAACAGAGGGTTGCCAAAACCAAGTTCCCATGGGAGGTAGTAAGAAACAAAGTAAACCTTTGTAAAATTATTTGTATAAAATTCACCAGGACAATGTCAAGATGGATCACTAGCCAGAGTATGGACAGTATCATCATCCATCAAGCAGCTTCTTGGTAAAGCAAAAATAGAAATCTTTTGGCACAGAATCAAAGACCATAATTTGAAATAAAAAAGATCAACAGAAGAACAATAAAGTCTTTGCATTTTAAATTCCCAACTTAAAATCTCCCTCAAAAGAAATTTTATTGTTTCTTTAACTTTTCCTCTTTTACAATTAAGAATAATTATTACTCCCACTAAATATCTACCAGATTTTTATCACTTTGTCCTGTGATAGAAAGCATTTCACAACAGACAAGAGAAAAGCCAAACTGAAAGTATTTAAAACTTAGTTGTTTTTTTTTTAAGATTTATTTATTTGACATACAGAGAGAGAGAGAGAGAGAGAGAGAGAGAGAGAGATCACAAGGAGGCAGAGAGGCAGGCAGAGAGAGGGGGGAAGCAGGCTCCCCGCTGAGCAGAGAGCCCGATGCGGGGCTCGATCCCAGGACCCTGAGATCATGACCTGAGCTGAAGGCAGAGGCTTAACCCACTGAGCCACCCAGGCGCCCCTTAAAACTTAGTTTTGAAGAAATTGGGAGAGACTCATTTTTCCTCAAGTCACTAATGTCCAAAGGTTTTTATAAGATGCATAAAATTTAAAAAAATTAAATGCTACCATTAAACTTCAGAATTTTTTATAGCTAATCTCAGAATAACCAAAAGAGAAAAGTTTTTCAATCTAAGACCAAACTGCATCTCTAAAATCTAATTGCTTACAAGACATTTTGTTTTAAATATGTAAAAAGACAATTTTTCCACAATAAAGAACAAATTTGCCATCTTCTAACTCAGAGTGACAACTATTGCCAGTATTTCCAGCTTTATCAATAAACCCCTCTGCTCCAGGCTCTAGTTTAAAATATTTATTAAAATAGCCAATCTTTTTTCATCATCCTTTATCTAAGCAAACAGTATTATTTTGAAAATATTTTTTCACAGTGTAACTCTGCATATGAAACTCTATTTAAAATACTGCATTCTCCAGAGCCTGGTTAGCTGAGTTGGTCAGGCAACTGCCTTTGGCTCAGGTCATGATCCTGGAGTCCCAGAATCCCACTCCACATCAGGCTCCCAAATCAGGCTCCTTCATGCTCTCTCTCACTCAAAGAAATAAAATCTAAAAAAATAAATAAAATACTGTGTTTTCTTTTCAAGAATCCTAGAGAACCATGTCATTAATACCAATGGACAAGCTCATTAAATTTTTTCTTTTTTTTTTTTTATCCTATTAGCAGTGAACAAAACATACGAAAGCCACACCTACATGAAACTTGTATTCTGTTTGGAGAGACAAGAAACACCTCAGAAAATTATAGTAGATTAGAAGTACTAACTTCTGAAAAGAAAAATAAAGAGCAAGGGCTACTGAGTGTTGGGGAAGGGAAGAAATTTTAAACAAGGTGGGTCTCAGAGGGTTTGATATGTCAGCTAAGGTCTGAAAAAGGTGAGAGAGAAGCTGTGATGATACCTGGGGGAGGAGATTCCAGGTAAAAAAAATAGCTAATCCAAAGACCCAGACTTCTGAACAACAGAGAAGAGACCAGCATGGCTACAAGCAGAGTGAGTAAGAAAATAAGGATGAGATAAGAAAGTAATGGGCCAGGGGGAAGGGGTGGGGGTGCAGAACTAGCCAAACCTTGTGGGAACTTTTAAGAATTTTGGATTTTCCTCTGAGGGGATGGACAGGCATGGAAGATTCTCACCAAAGAATGACAAGCTCTGGTTTACTTCTGGCCACTATGTTGAATACAGCTCAAGGATGTAAGCAGGAGACCAGTAATCTAGGAGAGGGATGATGATAAGGGCTCAGAATATAATGAGAGCAATAAAGGTGGTGAGAAGTGAAGCAACTTTAGATCCATCCTGAGAGTAGAACCAACAGGATTTAACACTAATAGATGACATGGATGTGACAAAAAGAGGAAGGGTAGAACCATTAACTGAGATGGGGACGTTTGAGAGTACAACAGAAAGGAATAAGATCTGGTTCAGATGTGGACATATTAAATTTGAGATTTCTATTAATTATTTAAATTCAGGTGTTGAAGGAATCTGAGGTTTAGGTTAGAGAGGTCATTAAGACCATGAGATGTCAGATCTGAAACAGTAAAGCTCCTAACAGAAAACACAGGCAGTAAACTCTTAGACATTGAGCTTAACAAAATTTTCCTAGATATGTCTCTTCAGGCAAGAGAAACAAAAACAAATTGGAAATACACCAAAATAAAAAAGGTTTCCACAGCAAAGGAAACCATCAACAAAACAAAAGGTCAATCTACTGAATGGGAGAAGATATTTGCAAGCCACATATATAATAAGGAGTCAATATCCAAAGTATATAAAGAACTTACACAACTCAACACCAAACAACACAACACAAAACAAACAAACAAACAACAACAAAAAAAAAACCTAAATAATCTGATTAAAGATGGGCAGAGGACCTGAACAGACATTTTTCCAAAGACATGCAGATGAAAAACAAGACACATGGAAAGGTGTTCAACATCACTCATCATCAGAGAAATGCAAATCAAAACTATAGTGAGATATCACCTCACACCTGCCAGAGTGGCTAGTATCAAAAAGACAAGAGACAACAAATGTTGGAGAGGATGTGGAGAAAAGGGAACACTTGTGCACTGTTGGTGAGAATGTAAACTGGCACAGCCACTGGGGAAAACATACGGAGTTTCCTCAAAAAATAATAAAATAGAAATACCATATGAGCTAGTAGTTCCACCACTGGGTATTTACCTAAAGAAAATGAAAACACTAATTTGAAAAGATATATGCACCCTATGTTTACTTCAACATTATTTACAGTAGTCAAGATATAGAAGCAACCTAAGTGTGTATCAATATACAAATGAATAAAGATGTGGTATATAATATGTACAATAGGATATTACTCGGCCATAAAAAAAGAATGAAGTCTTGTCATTTATGACAATATGGATGTACCTAGAGGGTTATGTACTAAGTAAGATAAGTTGGAGAAAGACAATTACCATATGATTTCACTCATATGTAGAATTAAAAAAAAATTCAAATGAGCAAACAAAACCAGAAAGACTCATAAATAGAGAGAACAGACTGGTGGTTACCAGAGGAGGGGGAATGGAGGATGAGCAAAATTGGTAAAGGGGCTAGAAAGATATAAAATTCCAGTTATAAAATAAGTAAGTCATAGAGATAAAAAGTACAACATAGGGAATATAGTCAATAATACTTTAATAACATTATATGGTGACAGACACTTATTGTGATAAGTACTTTTTAATGTATAGAATTGTTGAATCACTCTGTTATACACCTGAAATAATATAACATTGCATGTAAACTCTAATAATAATTTCTTAAAAAGAGCATGAGGGAATACAGAAGAGAACTGAGGGCTAAGCCTTGAGGGTCTCTAATATTAAGACATCTCTGGGAAACAAAGGAAACATTTCTAGAATTTCTATTTTATTCTTTGTCAAATGAGTCTGTTCTTCTTCATGCTTGCTGTTGTTCACTCTTTATGTTTTGATCCTTATATTCTGATGTTGAGTCACTCTAAAAATATATTTTTATATTATCTTGCACCTAATTTTCCTAATATCAAAAGTTCCTGAAAATAGTAGAGCTAAGCAGCTCTACAATGGCAGAGTCCTTCCAAAATGGGTAGGATATTTGCTTCTGCCAAATGGCCCAAACAGATTTTTTTTTTAGTTGATTTCTCTTTTGGGGGATCTCAAACCTCAAATTCATGGGTAAAATAATCCAGGATTTTTATTTTCCTCAGGGAAGGCTCCTGAGCCCAGACGAAACATACAAGACTCCTATGAAATTGTTTTATTTTTGAATTTTATCTGTTAACATAAAACCTTTGGAGAAACTAGGCTTTTCTCCTCAGTTTTATTGAGGCATGATTGACATAAATTATATACATTTAAGGTGAACAACATAAAGTTCTGATATGTGTATACATTGCAAAATGATTACCACAATCAATGTAATTAACATAGTCATATATCCATCTCCTCACATAGTTACGCTTCCCTCCACCCCACCAGCATGATGGGAACTCTCTTAGCAAATTTCAAGCGTACAACACACTACTATTAATTATAGCTAATATGCTGTACGTTGGGTCTCCAGAACTTACTCATCTTATATTAAAAGTATGTACTCTTTGACCAACATCTCTCCAATAGGCCCACTCCAACCCCTGTAACCAGAATTCTACTCTGGTGGAGTTTGGCTTTTTTTAGATTCTAGATGTAAGTGAAATCTTATGGTATGTGTCTTTCTTGTCTAGCTTTTTTCACTTGACGTATTTCCTCCAAGTTCTTGCAAATGCATGTTCTTGCAAATGACATGATATCCTCTTTTTAAAAGACTGAATATTTCATTACACACACACACACACACACACACACACACACACACACACACTTACCATTTTCTTTAACCACTCTTCCATCAACATTTAGGTTGTTTCTGAATCTTGGCTAAGATGAATAATGCGTCAATGAACTCTGAGATAATGATTTTATTTCCTTTCGATATACACCCAGAAATGGACTTACTGGATCATATGGTAGTTTTACTTTCTTGAGGAAGCTCTATGCTATTTTCCATAATGACTGTATTCATTTACATTCCCACCAACAGTATAAAAAAATTCCCATTTCTTCATATCTTTGCCAACACCTGCTGTTTTTTGACTTTTTGATAACAGCCATCCTAACACACTTGAGGTGAATATTTCATAGTGGCTTTGATTTGCATTTCCCTCATGATTTGCGTTGTTGAGCAACTTTTCACTATGTCTTCTTTGGAAAAAATATCTATTCAAGTCTTTGCCCACTTTTTAATCAGGTCATTTGGTTTTTTACTACTGAGTTGAATGAGTCCTTTATATATTTGGATATTAATCCCTATTAGATATGTGATTTGCAAATATTTTCTCCCATTCTATGGTTTGCCTTTTCATTTTGTTCATTGTTTCCTTTGCTGTGCAGAAATTTTTTTTAGTTTGATGTATATAATCTATGCTTTAGTAGATTTTTATTCAAATATCTTGTTTCCTAGGAAGATTCAAAGCCTGATCTCCAATCCTCCCATGGACATTTAATACAATCCCCATATCAGTGGAATCTCCCACCGCTCCAGGGCAATCGCACATGACTATCTCTGAATAGTGGAAAAAAGGGGCTTATAAGTGATTTTTACATTCTTCTTCTCTATGTGCTGAATTTTTATGATAAAAATAAAATTTTTATAATTATAAGAAAGACAAAGCAAATACGAATTTGTAAGTATTCCCTGCAAATAAGATACAAATAATATGCATGTTTTACTCTATATGACACAAAACCACCCATATGTCTGAAAGAAATAAAAGATGTATTTCCTGTTTGGATAAGAATTGGAAATATAGACATGACTTGTTCTCAGTAGTATAGAAATTTCTCTGGGAATATGAAAGAAACCTAAAGGATCTTTCAATTTTACCTTTCTACCCAATTGTCTGAATAATAAGTTATGTCCCAATTTTATTTCAATATGATGCCAAATATATTAATAATAATGGAGTATTTCTTAGCCATCTGAATCTTTGGTCTACATGACACAAACTTGCAGATTTTTAAAAAGTAGCTGGGTTGATTAGATTTTCTCAATCTGTTTGTTGAATGTAGCCATCCTACAAAGAATATTTCCTTTCTTCCATTCCATTTTTAAGGTGTCTGAAACTTATTAGACCAAAAAAAAAAAAAAAATGGAAATAAAGGAAGCTGTTGTAAGAATGTTTCCACTTAAAGAGGTCTTCCTAGTTGATATATATTTCTGTGTAAAGCTGGGGGTCTTTCATCTCTGTCATATCTTTGTTCCTGACAAAAAGAAACATGCCAGAAGAGGCCATGAAAGGAACACTTTTAGGAAGTTCTCTTTTTTGAAGATGGTTAAATGTTGATAACTTGCCCCTCCATTATACCTGTCCTTGAATCTTAATATGGTTTACTCCACACTTACCAAAATAAAAATACAGGTAAATAAGACCTATGTAGGTTGCCTGGGTAGCTTAGTTGGTCAAGGAACTGTGTTTGGCCCAGGGTGCTGGAATTAGTCTTTGTATAAGCTTCCTTCTTTAGCGGGGGTCTGCTTCTCCCTCTTTCTATCTGTCCCACCCCTGCTCATGCTCTCTCTCTCTCTCTCAAATAAATAAATAAAATATTTAAAAAATATAAGACCTATGTATTAAGTTGAGTAAATTCAATGTAAAATAAAATTTCAAATTGCTACATTCAGAAATGCAGCTATAGAAAAATGAAAATTTCATTCTATTCCATTTCATTCCAGAGGGGAGAAAGAAGAGAAAGGAGAAGAAGAAAAGCTTGCTGAGGCTATATTTCCAAAGGCAAAATAAATTAGAAAGTTAAAATACTCTCTGGGGAAACTGGTTTCTCTGAAATGGTACAGCAGCCATGCAATTCCTTCCTCCCCTCTCCACCCTACCCCCAGGGTCCTTTTTTCCTTTATACTCATCTCTTTCGTGTCAGTGACATGTCAAAGGTTATTTTCATGCAGACATGCCCAATATCCATTTTTACAATTTCCAAAGAAACTTGAACAGAATCACGTAAATGTTATTAATTCCCAACTATAATTTCTCTATGTAGACTCAGAGAAAGGGTGTGAAACCCTGTCCTTCAGCTTCTGTCAGCAGATGACAAGTTCTATTCTTTTCAGAAAAGACTAGTCTGTTTGGAATTCATCCTGGTATATGTTAGAAAAGTCTAGAAAAATAAACTTAGATGGTCTTAATTCTCCCAAGATTTGTTTAAAAACAACTTTAATTTCTTGAATCACTACAGACACAGAAGGAGGTGGTATGATTCAAACTGTGCTTCTCAGAGTTATATTCTCGAAGGGTGGGGGTGTGTATAGCTACAGATGGTGTGAGAAATCAGCACATCACATTCCTGTCTTCTCTCAGGTCTCCTCTACCAGTAAAGAAAAATATTTCAAACTTTCTTAAAAAGTAACAAACACAGAAGTTTCCAATTGGACCTTAATTATTACTCATCTGGTCCTGAGTTTGCTTTCCTTTGGGGTCAGAACTGAAAAAGAGTTTACTAGTAAAACTAATGTAACCCTGTAATTATGAAGTGCATTAAATATTTCCATTTCCATTTTTTCTATATTTCTATTTTCCCTCTTTATGCTATACTTTCCAGGAAAGAGACATAGCATTTGTATGTGGGGGCAAAGGGAAGATAGACAGTATTTCATGTGTGCATCAGTAATTGGTTTTAAAAGTTCCTTGGTAAAAAATTATTTTTGGTTTCCACAATAAATAAAATTATGCTAAGGAATTAAAATATACTTCCTACTAAACTACAAAGAAGACAAAATTTTCTTGCACATTTCTGATTACTGATCTCTATTGTTCTTTTATAAATTCAACAGATATATTTTAAGAAGAAAAGTGATTAGTAGTGGAAATTGTCAACACATTTTTTTAAATGAAGCACTTTAGAAACTTAAATTTCTAAAGATCTAATTTAAGCAGAAAAAAGTTAACTGCTAGAATTGACAAACTACAATGATTTAGTGGGAAGATACCATACATTTGTAGAGAACTTTTCCTAAGATGCTTAAGATTTTTTAAAAATTTTAAAATTATGATTCCCTGTGAAGAAAGTAGGAGTTGTGCATTCTATTTTACAGGTTACAGTCCAGAATTCTAAAGCAAAGAGAGATTTAATAAACTGATAAAGGTCGTTGGCAAGTTCTTTACACCATGGAAAGTGACAAATTTTGTTTTCATTAGAGTATGTATGATTAATTTCGATATGGACAAATCTTGGACTCAAACTATATTTATAGAAACAATTAATAGACTTGACCTTAAATGTTCACAAAGTAAGAAAAATAGCGTCTGTTAGACAAATATGGTAGTGGCTAGGTGGGTGTGCTACTGATTTTACCAACAGACTCTTCCCTGAAACATTGCATCACCATTCTGGAACACATGCTTTTGCCCTCTTTAATTATGTGTTTGGATGGCAAGCTACTTTCCGGAATTAGAGAAATAGCAGTTCAGCATGTAGCCTCTGAATTGAACTGGATGACCTTACCTTATAAAGGAAAGGCAAAAAAGGCACTGACCACAGGCCTGTCTGCTGGGTCCAAAGATATGTTTGTGGGCAACAGTGCTGGATACTCTTGAGAAATATGTGTCCTTTATAATCATCTTTTTAAAGTTCTGAAAATAGGAGAAGAGGAGAGAATAAATAAAAGGCATGGATTGATGTTGTCGATTGTGAGAATGATGATTTTATCTTTGGAAATTCATCAAGTTGCAGTGAGGGCCTGGTAATAAATGAAGAGAAGAGAGGCAAGATGGCTCTCAGGAGAGATTCAGAAACGCAGATTAGCCAGACACTCCTATTGATGTCAGTCTAATCAAGCCTGTAATTTGTCAAGTATGTAAATTTTAAAGTGTATTAGTTAAATACATTCAAATAGCATGCACCTGTGTCCCATGTTGGAGAATCTTAATAGATTAAATTGTAACCATATTGTTTTTTATTTTGTGCCAACATAACTGAATCTCAAAACAATGCAATAGGAAATTGCTAATATGATCAAAAGTCATTAATATGGCATATAGTTATCTTTCTTGTCAAGATTGATATAGAGTTTCTATATTTTTCCAAAACCAGTTTCAGCCTCACTTCCCTTAGTGGTTTTGAAAATGCAAACAGAGCAAGCTGAGATGGTGTATTGCCTCCAACTCTATTCCCACAGGTGAACTTAAGTTAGTGCTACACAGTCCAAACTGTTAAAAAAAAAATTGGCAGTAGTAATACTGCAGTCTGAAGTTCATTCCAGCAATTTTAAGAGAGAGCAACATAGCAAGATTTTTTTTAAGAATGTGGATTCCTTTATTAATAGTTCAGAGTTGTATGTGTAGGAAGGATCTTACACAATCATTTCACCTGATAAGGGAGCTGTGTGCCAATGGGTTGTCTGATTTGTCCAAGGACACATAGTTAATATGCAGAGTTAGAAGGCCAAGAACTCTGGTTTCTTGGCTAATAGGTGTCTGTAATGGTAGCTTTGTGTAGTTGTTGTTTTGCTTTATGATGTGTTTAGTTGTGATATTCTTTCCCTGGTAACTACATAAAGTTCATCTCAATGTTCTTGGTGGGAAATAAAAAGAGGACCTGGGCTTTGGAAATATTAGAGTGCAAATGTCGACAGGCTTAAAACAGAAGTGGACTAACTAAGCAGTCTCAGAAAACTTAGAGATTTTGTCCTTCTTTCAGCTCTTTCTTAATAGTTGTGGACTGCAGTTTGCTTCACCTCTTAGAGTCTTATTTTCTCGTTTTAAAAGTAAGAACCAGAGGGAGTCAAGATGGTGGAGAAGTAGCAGGCTGAGACTACTTCAGGTAGTGGGAGATCAGCTAGATAGCTTATCTAAAGATTGCAAACACCTACAAATCCAACAGGAGATCGAAGAGAAGAAGAACAGCAACTCTAGAAACAGAAAATCAACCACTTTCTGAAAGGTAGGATGGGCGGAGAAGTGAATCCAAAGCGACGGGAAGATAGACCACGGGGGGAGGGGCCGGCTCCCGGCAAGCGGCGGAGCAACGGAGCACAAAATCGGGACTTTTAAAAGTCTGTTCCGCTGAGGGACATCGCTCCAGAGGCTTAACCGGGATAAAGCCCACGCAGGGTCAGCGTGGCCTCAGGTCCCGCAGGGTCACAGAAGGATCAGGGGTGTCTGAGTGTCGCAGAGCTTACAGGTATTAGAACAGGGAAGCCAGCTACAGAGACAGAGCCGAGGAGTAAGCTCTAAGCTCGGGGTTACCTTGAACCGGTTGCAGGCTCGGTCAGCTCGGAGCGCGGCCGGAGGCAGGGTGACGGGAGTAAATCGGCGCTGTTCTCTGAGGGCGCACTGAGGAGTGGGGCCCCGGGCTCTCGGCTCCTCCGGGCCGGAGACCGGGAGGCCACCATCTTCATTCCCGCCCTCTGGAACTCTATGGAAAGCGCTCAGGGAACAAAAGCTCCCGAAAACAAACCCAAGCGGATTACTCAGCCCGGCCCCTGGTAAGGGCGGTGCAACTCCGCCTGGGGCAAAGACACTTGAGAATCACTACAACAGGCCCCTCCCCCAGAAGATCAACAAGAAGCCCAGCCAGGACCAAGTTCACCTACCAAGGAGTACAGTTTCAATACCAAGGAGAGCAGCGGAATTCCAGAGGAGGAGAAAGCAAAGCACAGAATTCATGGCTTTCTCCCCATGATTCTTTAGCCTTGCAGTTAATTTAATTTTTTTTCTTTTTTTTTTTCAATTTATTTTTCTTCTTCTGCTAAATTTTTTTAACTTTTACCCTTTTCTTTTTTAAAGTTTTTTAACTAGTTTATCTACTATATATATTTTTTTTTTTTTTTATTTTTTTTTTTTTTTTGTTTTTCTTTTTTTTATTTTTTCTTTCTTTTTTTTTCTTTCTTTTTTTTTTTCTTTTCTTTATGAACCTCTTTTTATCCCCTTTCTCCCCCTCACGATTTGGGATCTCTTCTGATTTGGCTAAAGCATATTTTCCTGGGGTTGTTGCCACCCTTTTAGTATTTTACTTGCTCCTTCATCTGCTCTTATCTGGACAAAATGACAAGGCGGAAAAATTCACCACAAAAAAAAGAACAAGAGGCAGTACCAAAGGCTAGGGACCTAATCAATACAGACATTGGTAATATGTCAGATCTAGAGTTCAGAATGACGATTCTCAAGGTTCTAGCCGGGCTTGAAAAAGGCATGGAAGATATTAGAGAAACCCTCTCGGGAGATATAAAAGCCCTTTCTGGAGAAATAAAAGAACTAAAATCTAACCAAGTTGAAATCAAAAAAGCTATTAATGAGGTGCAATCAAAAATGGAGGCTCTCACTGCTAGGATAAATGAGGCAGAAGAAAGAATTAGCGATATAGAAGACCAAATGACAGAGAATAAAGAAGCTGAGCAAAAGAGGGACAAACAGCTACTGGACCATGAGGGGAGAATTTGAGAGATAAGTGACACCATAAGACGAAACAACATTAGAATAATTGGGATTCCAGAAGAAGAGGAAACAGAGAGGGGAGCAGAAGGTATATTGGAGAGAATTATTGGAGAGAATTTCCCCAATATGGCAAAGGGAACAAGCATCAAAATCCAGGAGGTTCAGAGAACCCCCCTCAAAATCAATAAGAATAGGTCCACACCCCGTCACCTAATAGTAAAATTTACAAGTCTTAGTGACAAAGAGAAGATCCTGAAAGCAGCCCAGGAAAAGAAGTCTGTAACATACAATGGTAAAAATATTAGATTGGCAGCAGACTTATCCACAGAGACCTGGCAGGCCAGAAAGAGCTGGCATGATATATTCAGAGTACTAAACGAGAAAAACATGCAGCCAAGAATACTATATCCAGCTAGGCTATCATTGAAAATAGAAGGAGAGATTAAAAGCTTCCAGGACAAACAAAAACTGAAAGAATTTGCAAATACCAAACCAGCTCTACAGGAAATACTGAAAGGGGTCCTCTAAGCAAAGAGAGACCTAAAAGTAGTAGATCAGAAAGGAACAGAGACAATATACAATAACAGTCACCTTACAGGCAATACAATGGCACTAAATTCATATCTCTCAATACTTACCCTGAAAGTTAATGGGTTAAATGCCCCAATCAAAAGACACAGGGTATCAGAATGGATAAAAAAACAAAACCCATCTATATGTTGCCTACAAGAAACTCATCTTAAACCTGAAGACACCTCCAGATTTAAAGTGAGGGGGTGGAAAAGAATTTACCATGCTAATGGACATCAGAAGAAAGCAGGAGTGGCAATCCTTATATCAGATCAATTAGATTTTAAGCCAAAGACTATAATAAGAGATGAGGAAGGACACTTTATCATACTCAAAGGAACTGTCCAACAAGAAGATCTAACAATTTTAAATATCTATGCCCCTAACATGGGAGCAGCCAACTATATAAACCAATTAATAACAAAATCAAAGAAACACATCGACAATAATACAATAATAGTAGGGGACTTTAACACTCCCCTCACTGAAATGGACAGATCATCCAAGCAAAAGATCAACAAGGAAATCAAGGCCTTAAATGACACACTGGACCAGATGGACATCACAGATATATTCAGAACATTTCATCCCAAAGCAACAGAATACACATTCTTCTCTAGTGCACATGGAACATTCTCCAGAATAGATCATATTCTCGGTCCTAAATCAGGTCTCAACCGTTATCAAAGATTGGAATCATTCCCTGCATATTTTCAGACCACAATGCTCTGAAGCTAGAACTCAATCACAAGAGGAAATTTGGAAAGAACCCAATTACATGGAGACTAAACAGCATCCTTCTAAAGAATGAATGGGTCAACCAGGAAATTAAAGAAGAATTGAAAAAATTCATGGAAACAAATGATAATGAAAACACAACGGTTCAAAATCTGTGGGACACAACAAAGGCAGTCCTGAGAGGAAAATATATAGCAGTACAAGCCTTTCTCAAGAAACAGGAAAGGTCTCAGGTACACAACCTAACCCTACACCTAAAAGAGCTAGAGAAAGAACAAGAAAGAAACCCTAAACGCAGCAAGAGAAGAGAAATCATAAAGATCAGAGCAGAAATCAATGAAATAGAAACCAAAAAAAACAATAGAACAAATCAACGAAACTAGGAGCTGGTTCTTTGAAAGAATTAATAAGATTGATAAACCCCTGGCCAAAATTATCAAAAAGAAAAGAGAAAGGACCCAAATAAATAAAATCATGAATGAAAGAGGAGAGATCACAACGAACACCAAAGAAATACAGACAATTATAAGAACATACTATGAGCAACTCTATGCCAACAAATTTGACAATCTGGAAGAAATGGATGCATTCCTAGAGACATATAAACTACCACAACTGAACCAGGAAGAAATAGAAAGCCTGAACAGACCCATAACCAGTAAGGAGATTGAAACAGTCATCAAAAATCTCCAAACAAACAAAAGCCAGGGCCAGATGGCTTCCTGGGGGAATTCTACCAAACATTTAAAGAAGAACTAATTCCTATTCTCCTGAAACTGTTCCAAAAAATAGAAATGGAAGGAAAACTTCCAAACTCATTTTATGAGGCCAGCATCACCTTGATCCCAAAACCAGACAAGGATCCCATCAAAAAAGAGAACTACAGACCAATATCCTTGATGAACACAGATGCAAAAATTCTCGCCAAAATACTAGCCAATAGGATTCAACAGTACATTAAAAGGATTATTCACCACGACCAAGTGGGATTTATTCCAGGGCTGCAAGGTTGGTTCAACATCCGCAAATCAATCAATGTGATACAACACATTAATAAAAGAAAGAACAAGAACCATATGATACTCTCCATAGATGCTGAAAAAGCATTTGACAAAGTACAGCATCCCTTCCTGATCAAAACTCTTCAAAGTGTAGGGATAGAGGGCACATACCTCAATATTATCAAAGCCATCTATGAAAAACCCACCGCAAATATCATTCTCAATGGAGAAAAACTGAAAGCTTTTCCGCTAAGGTCAGGAACACTGCAGGGATGTCCATTATCACCACTGCTATTCAACATAGTACTAGAAGTCCTAGCCTCAGCAATCAGACAACAAAAGGAAATTAAAGGCATCCAAATTGGCAAAGAAGAAGTCAAACTATCACTCTTTGCAGATGATATGATACTATATGTGGAAAACCCAAAAGACTCCACTCCCGAAACTGCTAGAACTTGTACAGGAATTCAGTAAAGTGTCAGGATATAAAATCAATGCCCAGAAATCAGTTGCATTTCTCTACACCACCAACAAGAAGAAAGAGAAATTAAGGAGTCCATCCCATTTACAATTGCACCCAAAACTATAAGATACCTAGGAATAAATCTAACCAAAGAGACTAAGAATCTATACACAGAAAACTATAAAGTACTCATGAAAGAAATTGAGGAAGACACAAAGAAATGGGAAAATGTTCCATGCTCCTGGATTGGAAGAATAAATATTGTGAAAATGTCCATGCTACCTAAAGCAATCTACACATTTAATGCAATTCCTATCAAAGTACCATCCATTTTTTCCAAAGAAATGGAACAAATAATCCTAAAATTTATATGGAACCAGAAAAGACCTCGAATAGCCAAAGCAATATTGAAAAAGAAAGCCAAAGTTGGTGGCATCACAATTCCGGACTTCAAGCTCTATTACAAAGCTGTCATCATCAAGACAGCATGGTACTGGCACAAAAACAGACACACAGATCAATGGAACAGAATAGAGAGCCCAGAAATAGACCCTCAACTCTATGGTCAACTCATCTTCGACAAAGCAGGAAAGAATATCCAATGGAAAAAAGACAGCCTCTTCAACAAATGGTGTTGGGAAAATTGGACAGCCACATGCAGAAAAATGAAATTGGATCATTTCCTTACACCACACACGAAAATAGACTCAAAATGGATGAAGGATCTCAATGTGAGAAAGGAATCCATCCAAATCCTTGAGGAGAACACAGGCAGCAACCTCTTCGACCTAGCCGCAGCAACATCTTCCTAGGAACATCGCCAAAGGCAAGGGAAGCAAGGGCAAAAATGAACTATTGGGATTTCATCAAGATCAAAAGCTTTTGCACAGCAAAGGAAACAGTTAACAAAACCAAAAGACAACTGACAGAATGGGAGAAGATATTTGCAAATGACATATCGGATAAAGGGCTAGTGTCCAAAATCTATAAAGAACTTAGCAAACTCAACACCCAAAGAACAAATAATCCAATCAAGAAATGGGCAGAGGACATGAACAGACATTTCTGCAAAGAAGACATCCAGATGGCCAACAGACACATGAAAAAGTGCTCCACATCACTCGGCATCAGGGAAATACAAATCAAAACCACAATGAGATAGCACCTCACACCAGTCAGAATGGCTAAAATTAACAAGTCAGGAAATGACAGATGCTGGTGAGGATGCGGAGAAAGGGGAACCCTCCTACACTGTTGGTGGGAATGCAAGCTGGTGCAACCACTCTGGAAAACAGCATGGAGGTTCCTCAAAATGTTGAAACTAGAACTACCCTATGACCCAGCAATTGCACTGCTGGGTATTTACCCTAAAGATACGAACGTAGTGATCCGAAGGGGCACGTGCACCCGAATGTTTATAGCAGCAATGTCTACAATAGCCAAACTATGGAAAGAACCTAGATGTCCATCAACAGACGAATGGATAAAGAAGAGGTGGTATATATACACAATGGAATACTATGCAGCCATCAAAAGAAATGAAATCTTGCCATTTGCGACGACGTGGATGGAACCAGAGGGTATCATGCTTAGCGAAATAAGTCAATCGGAGAAAGACAACTATCATATGATCTCCCTGATATGAGGGAGAGGAGATGCAACATGGGGGGTTAAGGGGGTAGGAGAAGAGTAAATGAAACAAGATGGGATTGGGAGGGAGACAAACCATAAGTGACTCTTAATCTCACAAAACAAACTGAGGGTTAATGGGGGGAGGGGGGTTGGGGGGGGTGGGATTATGGACATTGGGGAGGGTATGTGCTATGGTGAGTGCTGTGAAGTGTGTAAACCTGGCGATTCACAGACCTGTACCCCTGGGGATAAAAAGATATTATATGTTTATGAAAAATTAAAAAAATAAATAAATAAATTAAAAAAAATAAAAGTAAGAACCACAATCTTTGCCTTGTCTACCTTAATGGGTGGTCAGAAACCTGAAAATCAATCATTTCAATTAAAACATTTGTAAACTATAAAGTGCCTCAAGTGTAAGGCATCATCACAGAATGCCATTCAGCTTTTTGAAGATCTCCAAACTGGCTCTTAATTGATTAGATATAATAACACTAGATAGAGAGAGGCTTACCATGAAGCCACTGGTTAGAAGAAGCAAATTTGACCCAAAGTGCTGTACTGCCCAGGAGTTGCAGAATCCAAATGGTTAACACACCCAGGCAGGACCTTCATGCAAGCATATTCTTTTACAAATGGAGAACTTTTTGCCCTTTTCAGCCTAAAGTGAAGCGTTGATTGAGATAACTGCTATTATTCACTTGACCATCAATTTCCAAAATAGTGAAGGCATTATTTCTGGCGACCTTCATTACCTGAGAGAAAAAGAGGTGATGTTACATCTTATACTATAAAATATTATTTGGGCCTCAAGCCCAAAAAAGTAACATTTTTATAATGTAATATTTTATTTTATTATTTTTTAAAAGATTTTATTTATTTATTTGACAGAGAGAGACATAGCGAGAGAGAGAACACAAGCAGGGGGAGTGGGAGAAGGAAAAGCAGGCTCCCCTCCTCCAGCAGGGAGCCAGATGCAGGGCTGGATCCCAGGACCCTGGGATCATGACCTGAGCCTAAGGCAGACACTTAACAACTGAGCCACGCAGGCACCCCTAATGCAATATTTTAAAATAGCATTTATTTTATACTCTTTACAAGGTCTATAATGTTGTCTAAGCAATGATAATATTTAGTGTTTAAAATCCTTTGAAAGGAATAATAACTTTCAGTTGTTATTCTACTTCAAATTCTATACCTTTTCTTGATAAACTTTTTATATTAATGAAGGTATTTTCAAAGTCTGGTATGAGATTTAGATTCAGTTTTTCTATGCCAGATGAGTTTTTTTTGGAGCGACAGATTAAATTAATTATGGAAAGAAAGAAAAGAAGGAAGGAAGGAAGGGAGGGAAGGAGGGAGGAAGGAAGGAAGGAAGGAAGAAGACAAGAAACTCTTAGAATCAAGTTTTCAGGGGCACCTAGGTGGCTTATATGGTTAAGTGTCTACCTTTGGCTCAGGTCATGATCCCAGGGTCCTGGGATCAAGTTCCCAGTCTGGCTCCCTGCTTGGTGGGGAGTCTCTTCTCTCCCCCTCACTCTCCCCCTGCTTGTGATCTATCTTTCTCTCTCTCTGTGTCAAATGAATAAATAAAATCTTTTAAAAAAGGAAAGAAATATTCAATAGCTGTTCATTTGTTCATGTTTTTTAAAATTATTTTAAATATACTTTTAATATTTTGTAGTTTTTTGGATACAACTTACAGTGGTTTATCAGTACTGTTTGAGAATTGAAATATTTAGAGAGGAAGTAATATTTATATATAATGAAAATAACATTTATCCTCTTTTACTCCAAAGTATCTGCACCTTCTAAGGGCATCATATCTTCTTTGCCTGGTAAATATTATTGTTCATTCTATTCCTACATTATTTCCATCTCTTCAGTTTGTATCTAGTAGAGTATAACATTTATAACCTTTTACAAACTTACAATTCAAAAGAACTTTGCCTAATTTAGCTAATTACTCCCATTTTATTGCTTTAGAACAGAGGCCAATAAAGTATTGCCTGGGGGTCTAATCCAGCCCTCCACTTTTTATTTGTAAATAAAGTTTTATTGGAACATAACTATGCTCATTTCTTTCTATTTTGCCCATGGCTACTTTTGCTCTGACTGGCAGAACCAAATGGTTGTGACAGAAACTGTGTGGCACACAAATCCTAAAATATTCATTATCTGGCCCTTCACAGAAAAAAAGTTTGGTAATCTCTGCTCTATAGGATCATTGTCTACTCAGTCTTATTAATTGTGAGGGCCTGAGTACTTCCTTTCCCTGCCCTTTCTTCTTCTAGATCCCTAGAAAATAACATGCCCCTCAGAAATTCCACAATAAGCAATGTAACTATATCCATGTCCACACTGCTCTTTTCTTCTCAGTGGAATTCCACATGGCACCCTGGTGATTAGAAAGTAGCTATTCATCCTTATGTCACTGCACATCATTAATACTGAGTTAGTGGGGCGCCTGGGTGGCTCAGTGGGTTAAGCCGCTGCCTTCGGCTCAGGTCATGATCTCAGAGTCCTGGGATCGAGCCCCGCATCAGGCTCTCTGCTCAGCAGGGAGCCTGCTTCCTCCTCTCTCTCTGCCTGCCTCTCTGCCTACTTGTGATCTCTCTGTCAAATAAATAAATAAAATCTTTAAAAAAGAAAAAAAATACTGAGTTAGTGATTCATGATGTACAAAGTTACCATTAAAATGTCACTATCTTCCTTTCTAGACATCTCACCTTCCATGCTATTACATCCTGACTCAATTTTCAAGATAAGTGCCAAAGTGTCTTCTTTGTCCATTATTTAATGAGATCACCCTATTTTTAGAATTCTGCTCTAAAACCTTTTTCTAAAGTGGTTCATAATCTCTCACTTCCCTTTCTCTTCCTATTCATATGTCCCTTTATATCCATATACTCTTATATCATATTGGCCCAGTCTTTATTCCCATTCTCACCTCCAAGTGTTTGTTCTCTTAGACCAAACACTCTGTCTAGAACACACTTAGATATGAGCCAGCTTCTACCACATGGGTAAGGCCAACATGATAGAAAGTGATAGAGCAAGATAAAAAACAAAACAAAACAAAACTGGGTTCCTGGATGATCCACTGGGGCAGAACCAACTACCTATTGTTTCTTCCACCTAGCTTTAAACGATTAAGTGAGGATGAACTAAATCTCCCTTGTGTCTGAGCCACTATATTATTTGCATATTTGTTATATCAGATTAGTCTGTTCTCTAACTAATACAAAACTAATTTCATTTATATAGTCCCAGATTCCGAGTAAGTATGTTTTTGGTGTAGTTTTACTGGCAATAGTAAGTAAGGTATAGAAGTCAGAATAAAGAATAACTTCTTTTGTCTTTTCCCATTTATTTCCTTAGTCCTCATATAACTTTAAAACATAAAATTAAAACATTTCTTCCATTTTGGATTAATTTAATTCCTGTTTAGAATAGCTATACATATTATATTTTTGGTAAAAGTCCAGAGGTCTTCCTGTACGGTGAAATGAATCTTTGATGCATTTTCTAAGGCAAGTGAAAGCTCTGTATCTTAATGATTCTGATTCACTAACTAGAGATTGGCGGACTATCTGTGCCCTGATGGCTGTTTAAGTTCAGACAAAAAGATGCTACTAAAATAACTTGGGTTATATTTAAGTTGAGTTGCATTACATATCTTGATGAATGTTGATAAACAAATATTCTCCAGGCTAACTAAGAATTTTTTTTCATTTATTTTGAACATACTTGCTTTCACACTACATTAGCCATACTGACTCCTTATGCCTAATATCAAAGTGAAATGCAGAATGAGGGCACTTACTTTATTTACACAGTAGAGAAAAGTTGACTTGGATAGGGTCAATTAAATGGTTATAGACTTTTAAATTCTGGCTATGTATTTAACCTTCTGATTAAAAAATATATATACTGAAGCACATAAAGGGAAAAATCTTAACACAATTATAAAACTCTAGGAAGTATATGTATCAAACATGGAAATCTTTTGAGAAAACAGTTCTTGTAGAAAATAAAAACATATTATAAAATATAAAAATAGAGCCTCTCCCACAAAGTCCCACTGATGACCTTAGAAGAAATTAAATAGTGACCAGTAGGGAGTGTAGGATCAGCATGAGCAACTTTGATAAACAGATTGAAAATCTGTAAATTAGAGTTGTTTTAATTCATCATTAAGCCAATTTTCCTTTAAAAAACTAATAATCCTGAAAAAGCAAACCTGTTTAAAATGCTTGGGTTTGATTTATGTTCACATTGATTTTACTTATAAGCTTTAAATTTTCCAAAAGGATGACAACTGTAAGATAAATCTTATATACATCAGGGATTTTTTCTTTTTTTTTTTTGGCTGACACATGAAAACAATATACTCTTCAATGGCAAATAGGAATGTGATCAATCACAAGGAAGGAAATACAATTCTTTATATTCAAAGTGCTAAGGATTTTAATGCCTTCTTGGTGAAGAATACTTGGAATAAGCTATGCCATAAACTTCAAAATTTTGTCAGCCTTTAATACCCCCACGCATGAGGACTGTAAAACTGTTTTAAGACAGGTAATGTCTGTAGTAATCCATTTCAGAAGGGGAAAGAAGAGTAAAGGAAAATACCTTAAAAAATAATGGGGTCAAAATAACAAGAAACAGACTTAAGCTACCAGAAGCTTTCACGGGGTAGTAAAAAAATGTCACTTTTTCTCTGATGGGCTCAAAAGTACCACATTTTTCAGACTTCAAACAACTTTTATGTGACTTCTTCCTAGTTTATTTCCCAACAATGAACTATATTTTTAGCTTGTTAAATATCATAGTAAAGATGTGCTGGAAAAACACTTAAACCTTAAGTCTCTGTGAAGCCTCGGTCAAGGAAATTGAACTAGTATTTTTTTTAATTGAAATAGGAACCAGCCAAATGCCAAAGTTAGGTATTCAGGAATGTTGGAGTATCACTAGTTTTAATAGTTTGAATTTTCAATCACATTATCATATTATATTTCAAATAAATTTCAGACTACTGAGAAATATAAGGATTTCAAGCTTTATGTTCTCTTCTTTGAGAATTGTGCTCTTTTATTTGGGGAGGAGTATTTCTTTGTAACTGTCTTGGACTTTGATCAGAAGAAAGAAGAAAAGATAAAGTACTTATTACAGTGTGTGGGGGTTTTTTTTCCCCACATGGAAAAGGAGAAGAGGAAAATATATATATATATTACTAAAGGGTTTTCAGGTTTTTAGGATAAAACCTTATTTTTATCAGCATGTTTTGAGTAATTTCTCCCTATGAACCTTAAGTACTCCAAAAGTCAAAACAATTTTTTTTTCAATTTTTTCAAAGAGTTTATTTATTTATTTAACAGACAGAGATCACAAGTAGGCAGAGAGGCAGGCAGGGTGGGGGATGAGGGCAAGCAGGCTCCCTGCTGAACAGGGAGCCTGATGTGGGCTCCATCCCAGGACCCTGAGACCATGACCTGAGCCAAAGGCAGAGGCTTTAACCCACTGAGCCACCCAGGCATCCTGTCAAAACAATTTTAGGGGCACCTGGGTGGCTCAGTTGGTTAAGGCTCTGCCTTTGGCTCAGGTCATGATCTCAGAGTCCTGGGATCCAGCCCCACATCAGGCACTCTGCTCAGTGGGGAGCCTGCTTCCTCCTCTCTCTCTGCCTGCCTCTCTGCCTACTTGTGTTCTCTCTCTCTCTCTCTGTCAAATATATAAATAAAATCTTAAAAAATATTTTTTTAATGGCATTTCCCCCCAACACTAGCAAGTATGTTTAGGCCTCTGACAAAAACATTTTCTAAATCTATTCTAAACGTCCTTCAGTGGTGTTGACAGTATCTGGGAAAGTTTCAAAATGCCCAGCACAAAGTATCGATAAGCTAATAGAAGGGGAAAAAAAGGGAAAGATTAATAAAAATTTTTGCAATGAACTTCTAGTTATAAAAATAAAAATTTAAAAATCCTTAATCATTTTTATTAAACATATTTACTAAGCCACATAATCAGTTGGGATGATTAGAGAAGTAAGCTGGAAGGTGAGCTGATATAGTTATTAAAGGAAATTTCTTTCTATCTGGGGTTATGTCATGGATACATTGCTTACATTGGTTTGGGACCCTTACAGAAGAAAGGATTTTTCAGATGACAACTACTCAGATAGCTTCTCTACCTCAAAAGCAGACAAACAAAAAACAAACAATAACAACAAAACTTCACAACAACACACACACACATGTAAACCTAACCAAAACGAAACAAGAATTAAATTCCAGAACTAATTAGCTAAGTTGATTGATGTAAATATAGAACATTTGTTCAATCAGGGTACCTAAGAGAATTCCATAAGTAACAGGAGTAGGCTTCATAGAGAGCCAGATTTGAGTCTTGGCTCTGTTTATTGAGTGGTGGTAGGGAGGTGATTGTAGGTGAGAGGAAACTTAGACAAGTGAGTTCATGCATTCAGCATATTTTTGCTGAGGAGTTACCATGCATTCATCTATGAGAGAGAGAGAACAATTCCCACATCATAACATTATTGTGAGGGTCAAATGAACGAGTGAATATAAAATACTTAGCAGAGTGCAGGTATACATTAATAGCGTAATGTAGGGCAGTGACTGTCATTATAATAAGTGTAAAATAACTAATAAGAAGCTTACCTTCAGGGATCTATTGTCCAAAATACATATGTAAACAACAATAGACAAAAAGTTAGTTTCCACAGAGATTATACTTTAAGGTTTATAAGAAAAGCTTCTTAAATTATCTCTAGATATTTGTTGCTTGCTCATATTGTATCCCCAAAGTAATATCTAACAAATAAAATAATATGCTATTTATTAAAGAATTAATTTTTAGTAGAAAAGGCATTATTAAATGTGTACATATGTACCTATTCTTATTGCTGTAGGCTAGAGATTGTCAAAGTATGGTCCATGGAAACCTGGGATCATCCAAGACACTTTAAGAAAACTACTTCCATAATAATGCTATGCTATTATTTGTCTTTTTCAATTTGTTGACATTTGCACCAATGGTGCAAAAGAAATAGTGGGGAAAATTGCTGGTGTCTTAGCATGACCAAACCCCAGTAGTAGCCATCATATTCTGCACCATCACTAACAGCAAGGGGAAAAAAATGCCAGTGTCATTTAAGAATATCATTAATAAAGCAGTAGAAATATTAATTTTATTAAATCTAAACCCCGGTACACACAGCTTTTCACTGTTCTGTGTGACAGATAAAGCAATTCAGCTACATACCAAAGTATAATGGTAGTCTAGAGGAAAAGCACCTGGGCAGTTGTTTGAGTTGTAAGAAGACCTAGCCACATTTTTCATGGGACTGTTCATATTTGAAATAATGACTGACAGACAAGGGATGGTTAATCAAACTTGGGTGTTTGGAAGGCATGTTGTCAAATATAAATGAAATGAGCTTGTCATTTTAAGGAAAACAACTGACACTATGTATTACCAGTAATAAAGAATTTAAGCTTTCATACAAAATTGAGAATGTTGAGAAACCAGTTGCATGCCACAGTGAATTTCATGAATTCCAAATAGCAGATGTTGAAAGACTTATCTGAAATCAGTGATAATATTAATAAGTGGGTTTTTTACATTATATAATGAAATGTATTAATCTTTGGAAGATTTGTATAACTCCATGAATTGAGTCTTCTGATTACCAAAGCATGATGTTACCACTATATACATATATATACTATATATGTACACACACACACACACACACACACACACAAGATCTAAATATCCATTCAAATTCAAGGTAGGTCAGTAGATTTTAATATGAGAGAATATGAAAAGTTAATAGACATGGTTTCAGATTCTACACAATTAACTCTTAAAAAACTTCACTTGTTGAGTTTTGGGGTAGTATTAAAGGAGAATGACCACATTTATCTGAAGAAGCTTTTAAAATAAATCCTTTTTTTTCCAACTATACATTTGTGTGAGGCTGAATTTTCTTCATAAACTCCAATAAAAACAGTATATTTCAATAGATTGAATACAAAAACAGGAAAGAGAATCCAGTTGTTTTCTATAAAGCTAGACACTATATGTAAGAGTTTTGTAGAAATTTAAAGTAATGCCACTTCTCATTAATATTTTTGATTTGAAAGTTATTTTTCATAAATATTACCTTGTTAACATGTAATAGGTTTATTATTGCCATTTGACATAAAACATTTGCTTTAACTTTTATATGATATATAACATTAATTGTTATAATTCACAAAAACTCTTTGGGGTTTTCCATAGTTTTTTAAAAATGCAAATTAGTCTTGAGAACAAAAGGTTTAAGACTCTCTAAAAATCAATGTTCTGAGATTCCTTAAGAAGTCAGGGAAAAAAAAAAAAGAACAAGGTAAACCCCAAATAGGTTGACATAAGGCAATAATATAATAAAAACAAACAGCAGGAAAATTAATAAGGCCGAAAGATAGTTCTTTGTAAAGGTCAATGGAATTAATAAGCCCCTAGCTCAAGTGATCAACAAAAAAGGTGGAAGAACATAAATTACCAGAATCAAGGATGAAAAGGATTCATCACAACAGATTCTACAAACCCTAAAAGAAAGGGAAATTTCATAGATCTGTAAGGTAGTATTGAATGCCCATCTGAAAGATACTGTGAATTTAAAGTGAAACCAGTTACCTAAGTTGTGTATTTCTTTTCTAGTAATGTTCAATTACTTTAACTTACCTAGGAGTAATTGGATAGTTAATCAGGGTTGTGGAAGTGTCAGAACAAACAAATTTGAGACCATGAAAGAGAGCAGGGGAGTTACGGGATTTGTACAACCATCCACTCTCCCTAACAACATAATCAGAGTGAAACAATTCCCAGGGAGCTTTCCCTTCAAATCTGCTGCTAAACATCATATGAAGAGGACTCATTTTTCTAGCAATCCTGGCCATTTGTTCATGACCTCCATGGTGTTCAGTGGAAGAAGGAAATGGTAGAGGCCCACTGCTCTGATAACTCTACCCGGCATTTTTTAAAAATTTATGATTTTTTTCAAGTATAATTAACAGACAGTCTTAAATTAGCTTCAGGTATACAATATTTAACAATTCCATACATTTCTCAGTGCTCATCAAGAAAAGTATACTCCTTTAATCCCCTTCACCTATTTCACCCATTCCCATACCTCTCTCCCTTCTGGTAACCACCAGTTTGTTCTCTGTATTTAAGCAAAATTAAACTGCTCGGACTACACCAAAATAAAAAGCTTTTGCACAATGAAGGAAATCATCAAGAAAACCTACTGAATAAAAGAAGATACTTGCAAATGATATATCTAATAAGGAGTTAATATTGAAAATCTATAAAAAAAACTTCTACAGTTCAATAACAATAAAGCAAGTAATCCATTTAAAAATGAGCAGAGGGGGGCGCCTGGGTGGCTCAGTGGGTTAAAGCCTCTGCCTTTGGCTCAGGTCATGATCCCAGGGTCCTGGGATTGAGCCCCGCATTGGGCTCTCTGCTTGGCAGGGAGCCTGCTTCCTCCTCTCTCTCTCTCTGCCTGCCTCTCTGCTTACTTGTAATCTCTGTCTGTCAAATAAATAAATAAAATCTTAAAAAAAAAAAAAAATGAGCAGAGGGCCTGAAAAGATATTTTTCAAAGCAAACATACAGATGAAAAACAGACACATGAAAACATGCTCAACATCAATAATCATCAGGGAAATGCAATTTAAAGTTACAATGAGATATCACTTTACATCTGCCCAGCTTTCAGCTTCTGCCTCCCTGTATTTTCAGCAGTCATTCAACCATGAATGTTCCTAGTTCAGGTATCTCATCCTTCGTGGGATATTGAAAACTTCTCTCTCATTCTGTTCAAATGAAAACTTGGTTATTACGTATGTCTTGAGCCTTACACAGTTCTTTACGTGAGAGTAGGCCCCTTTTTCCTGGTGACAGGAATCAGTGTGACAAAATTTCAGACACCAAAGATTTGATAGAAGTTAGAACATCATTTCCAACAAAGTCAGTAACATTGTCCTCATGCAATCTTACTTATCCTCAAAAGGCTCACTGTAGGGTCATTACACTTTTGATCTGTAAGCCAGCAAGAGATCAATTCTACACAGGCTGATGATCTATCTTTAGAGCTTGCTGGAGTTCTTGGCTCTTCTAAAGTTCATCATGTGAAATGTTTCAGCATCTTTGACAATGTTATCATCCAACAAGCACATGAGCTTACTCAACACTACTGGTCTGTCCTAAAATATAGTACTGGGCTCTGTTGCTCTAGACAGAAAATCTACTTAAAAAAAAAAAAAAACACAGATCTGCATATCTAATTCATTTCCTTCACAGTGTCATTTGGTATTATTATAAGTAACTGTATTTATAATAGCTAACATTGGTTGAGTGTAATTAAAAATGTATTGTGTGGATTAACTCATTTAATCCTCCCAGCATTTTTATGAGATGAGTACTATTAACATTCCTGTTTTAAAGGTAAGGCAACTGAGTCACGATGGAGTAAGTAACCTGCTCAAGGTGAAAGTAATGTGCATCAGAGCTGAACCCTTTGAACCCTTCCCTCCTGGCTCTAAATGCTAGTAATAACATGATATTGCCCCAATAATTAACTGGGTTTAAATAAAAGAGATATTTTTAAATAAATTTTTCATCCTGTTTCTCCTAAAATTTTATTTTAGATTACCCTATATTTAAAATATTATAGATATGATCATTTAGCTTGAGGAAGTTATGTTTGCATGAAAAAGAATCCAATGGCCTGAATAATGGAATTCTCTAAATCCTCCTTCCTGTATTATAGTCAGAAAAAAAAAATGTAAGTTTAGTCCATATGAAATTGCTACCATTTAACCTTTTCAACTAAAAAAATAGCAACTTTGTGTGGCTCAATTTAATATAATGGGGAAGCTACAAGTCCATATTTAGTCTAACTCTCTGCTTTATTTCAGTACTATGATGATTTTCACTGTCATTCATAATCTTTTTCATGGCCTCCCTTCTGTTGGGAATAAACACTATTTCTTGGTGAGAGAGCAAGTCAGGGCCAGAGGCATGGATTATAACTGAGGGAGAGAATAATTTCTTACAAAATGGCACTTGGCCCATGATGTCTGAAGCCTGCTGACCTTGGCCTCATTTGCCCTATGAGCTCCTCAGTCCTAGTGCCCAGTAATGTGAGATGTGATTTGCCTCAGAAAGTAGATTCAATCTAAGCTTTTATTATTTTACTATTTTTCCAAAGAAACTCCTCTTGAAATCCAACAGCAAAAGTCACTTTTTCTGATTAAAAAATTAATTATAATGGTTCTGAGAATAGTATCACATGCTCAGGAATCATAATACCTACAATGTGCTAAATTCCTCATTTCTCCCACAGGATTTTTCAATGCTAAAAACAGCATTGATGCCCATTTTCCTGGCAGAAGCACTGCTAATTGACAATCAGACGAACCCAGCTAATGTGTTTACTGAGTGTGAACAAGAAAGGATGTCATATCCAGAAGTTCCAAAATAGTTTTCTTTCTTTAGAAAATGAGTATCTCCCCGGACAAGCGGCAGTTCTCACGTGTTTTAGTCCGTCATTGGCCACCACTAAATCAGAACAGAGGTGACTTCTGGGCTTTTGCAAGTGCCATTTTCTGTACTTGACAAGTGTAGCAGTCTGGATATCCTCACCACATGAGAAAATTGACACAATGGTCCTTTTTAGATTTCCACAGCAAGGCTGCAGAAGGTATGAGGGTATGAGAGGTGGCACCCAGAAGATAAATAGTGGGGTCAGGGAAGAAGAACATTGTTGTTACTGCTGACATAGACCATTCTTCCTGTCAGCAAGATATCACCAACATGTCTTTCACTGTGAGGTGATATGTTTCAGAGATACAAATAAGAGAATATAATTTCTTGCCACTTCAGAAAGAGATAAGTATGAACACCTAAAAATGACACATCAATATAAAGTGCACTGTAGAATAACTGATGACTCTTGGTTTTAAAATCTCCTCCCCCCAAATTTCTAAAAACAGCTAACAAACTGACTGCCATTAGATAGGAAGATGTATAATCTTATAAGTATTTTGGAAGCCACTTCAATTAGCCATCACATATTAATGTACCATGCTGGAAAGTTGTCTACAATAAGAGTGATGAAAAGAAAGAAGAAAACAAGCTACTAATAGCTGGGGGGGTGGATATATAAGAATTTTCTTCATAATAGAGAAATAATCCTGCTCTTGGCAGGAATTTAGATACCGTATAATCCAATTGTCTTCTCTTTACAAATAAGGAAACTAAACCCAGAAAAGCTAAGCAATATGTATTTTTAAAAAGAATTTTATTAAAACTCAGTATAACCTTCAACTTTCCTTTATAAATATTTTTTTAATTTTATTTCTGTCAAGATTACAGAATGTCTGAGCTACTAAAGATTGACTGAAAATTGAAGACTGCCAGCTTTGTTTCGTACTTGGAAACCAGTGAGGTATATTCTGTGTTATTCTTAGGAAAAGAGAGAATATGTTTATCCTTTATGTCTCCTTCTTCAGATATCCCAATTAACAAAGCTCTCAACAAAAAGATAGACATTAAGGCATTTTATTATGGAAAAATAAGTGGTTTTGAGGCTAAAAGAATTAGATTACAAACAGTTAAGGCTGTTTGTTATGGGGTACAATTCTGCCTAAGCCCTACTTTGCTATATTATAAAATATATTTAATACTTTCTGACCTGTTCCAAAGTCCTTTGAGACCAGAGTTAAGTCTTGAACTGAATTATTCCCAAGTTAAGACTGCACACATTTACTTTATTTTGGTCAAATTTTATTTCATTTTATTTTATTTTTTAATGCAGATTCTGACTCTGTGGGTCTGGGCTAAGCCTGGGATTCTGTGTTTTTTGTTTTTTGTTTCTTTAAGATTTTTATTTATTTATTTGAGAGAGAGAGCAAGAGAGACAGAGCATGATCATGGTGAAGGGCAGAGGGAGAAGCAGACTCCCCAGAGAGCAGGGAGCCCAACATGGGGCTTGATCCCAGGATTCTGGGCTCACGACCTGGGCCAAAGGCAGATGCTTAACTGACTAAGCCACCAGGCACCCCCAAAATTCTATTTTAAATAGTAAAATTACTTTATACAAAGATTAAATATAAAGAATAATAGTTCATTTAGGACATTAAATGGGACACTATACATTAGAGCACAAAATATTACATAACATATATACTAAATATTTGGTATCCTTTATTCATTAATTAATATAGTCAATAAATATTGAGTATTCTATGTAAAGCTCTATTATGGTGGGGTTTTTTGAGTAAGAGAGCAATTAACTTTACCCACATCCTCTCTTGAGGGTATATTACTACAAATGTCTGTAATAATATGGAAAAGAGGGGCTATATTAAATGAAGGGCCAAGCTACCCTCTGTTGGGGTTTATGGAAAATAGCTCATGACAGCTGGTATATAAGAAAAGACTAATGAAAACTATTATTGTCCCAACTGGACATAGGTTAGAATAGAGAGGGGGGTGACAGGGAAAAGGGGAAAAAAAGAGAAGAGAGAGAGAGAGAGAAGGAGGAAGGGAGAGAGGAAAGAATAAATTGGCTAATGTTTTTGTGACATTTCTTTCTTATCAAATCCCTCCCAAATCACCCGGACTTCTCATCCACCTACCTCAACACATTATTTTTCTCGTTTCTGTTGACTTATCACTGTGGCCTCCTTCTAGATACCATGAGTACACAAGCTATATCTGGATTCCTTCCAAGCTTACTGTCATCACAGTGTTTTCACATAATGGGCACTCTAAAAATACTGTTATACTGATGAAGTGGTGAATGAGTGAATAAATAAATGGAATGCGTTCAAAGTCAGGTTTTAACTTTTTTTGTGATCTATATAAATCTGATCAAGTTGCTCCCTATCAGCAACAATTCCCCTGGAAAATAAGTGCAGTCTCTCCTCTTGGCTGGAAGACAACTGTGTGCCCACACTATTTAAATCTTCCTTGTACTATGTTCTGGTCCTTTCTGGGATGACAGTAGGATTATTAACAATCATTTCACACAACCAAATCTCTGCAGTTAAGAAATTTCTCTCAGAACACTTTTGAGAAATTACCAACTAGTCTCTTCTTAAACACATAGGATAAAACTTAACTTCTGTCAATGCATAACAATCTACTGCTGGTCAACTCAGATTAATAGATCACACCTCTTCTTATATTGAGCCAAACCTTTTTTTCTCTTTAATATTAACCTGATAGCACTCATTCTGTAGCCTTGAGCAGCATATAACAAATCAGCTCTTCCTCCTTCAGATTTATATCATTTGCAGTTAACTATCATTTCTCCATTTAGTCTTTGCTCCTATATACTAAGGAACCCAATGCATCTAAAACCATCCAGTTTCTATCTCAAATATGACAATTAACTGAATACCAAAGGGAAAGTTGACCCCATCAATGCCAAGCTCTTAGCAGTCATAGAGGAAAGTTATTTACTAAACTAATTTCATTGCAGAAATGTAAATAGTGATAATTCATTACATTTTTAGTCCAAATATTTTTAGATAGTTGTTCAGAGATCTGTTATACTATACTATCTATCTCAATATGACAATTAACTGAATACCAAAGGGAAAGTTGACCCCCATCAATGCTGAGCTCTTAGCATTTTTAATATATTTATTTTTTTATTTCAGAAAACCCTTTGTAGGCATGGCTGACATTATTTCAAATCATAGTTGATATTATTTGAGAAAGTTTTGACATTGAAGGTGATAATCTGATTTCCAGGTTGTGTGATTAATAGTTGAGACAGAGGTGTGTGTGTGGTGGGAGGTATATCTTTTTAAGGAAATTCTTGGTAAAAATATGTTTATGTGCCCCTCAAGTCTTTCCCATAGGTAGCATATTATCATGAAGCTAGATTTTATAATACCAAAGACTTATCTTTTATTTATTGAAAAATTGAAATAACTAATTGTTCAGAGATCTGTTATACTAAACAGTCATTTTAGACACCTAGAAGCATCACTAAGGAACATGGTAAAAGGTAGCTAAAAATTGTAGGTTATTTCCATATATATACTATACAGCCAGAAATAACTGGAGTCTTGGGAACCTGACTTTACTCACTGCAGAATGATCCAAATTACATTGAATTGTAAAAGTAACAATGAAACTTAAAACACTCTTTTGATTTTACTATGAGGTAAACATTAAAAATAGTATTTGATCACTAAAAATGTAAAACTAAAAATGTGGTTGCTTTATTAGTCTTTGAATTTTAGAACATCATATACAAATGTTACCTCTTTATAGGTTTTACCAAGGCATTTAATGTCATGAAGTCCTATTCTAATAATGACACTCCTGTTCAGCAAAGACATTTTTTACAAGTTTTGTTTTTTTAAAAAAAAAATCTTTGTTCTATTAGGGAAAGGGATTTATTAAAACTCTTATCTTCCATCATAAAATTCATTATCAAATCTGTTGAATTCTCTGTCAGTTTGTTTTTTAATGTATTTAGCATACAATTTGCTACTTTACTCTTGGAACCATGGAAAACACTGTAATCTTTCTGAATTCAGATTATTTTGACAAGACAATAAATATTTTAGGAAAAGATTACCTCTTTCCTCATTTGAATTGCCTTGATTTTCCATTGTCTTGTGATTTTGACCTTTATAACATCACAATCTTGAAGCTTGGCTCTGTCACTAAATTGGTAACTTTGGTTAACTTATTTAATGTCCCTGAACATGGGTATCATCTGTACAATGGGGATGAGATCAAAGGTTCTTTAGGAAAATTAAATGAAGTCATGTATGTTGATGGCTCAGCATAGTTCCTGGCATCCCTTACACACTCAATGACAGTTTTTATTGTTTTATTAATTATTCATTTCGGTATCATACTTAATGAGATCATTGTTGTTATCCTCTTTAAAACTCTTTTTCTTAGTAATTTTGGATATAATAAAAGGAGAAATATACTGTCAGAGTGGCCTCCTGATGATTTTCATATTCATTTAAGTGAGTCCAGCTATAAGAACCCCACACACCTTTCCTTAATGATTTTATAAATCATTCTTAATAACCTGTTTTGGCTTTTCAAGTATGAGAAAACCTTGCTTATTCAATGCTCTGTCACAACCAAGAAACTTTTTCACGGGCCCAAGCTTGTCTAAGCTGAAGTATTATGCCTATACATACAAGACAGCCCAAATTTGGAATATTTTTTCAGAAGACAGCAAGGTCCTTTCAAAATCTATGATCTTTACCAAAGTTGTTATTTTAGACATGGGTAAGATATTCATTAAGATGTCACTGAGAATGTAGTTCCTTATGTACTAAAACTTGTACTATGTTTAGCCTTTAGCCTCAAATGTGATCATCTATTTTGGGTTCCTAACCTGATCGAAAGACTAAATGATCAATAACTGAGAGAATTCCATTCAGTTCTTCTATCCAAATATGTCATTCTACCTTCCCAAGTCACACAGGGACCTGGAAAGACTAGGCCATTTATTCAACAAATCAACAAGTATATGAGAGCCAGAATAAACCAAGAGCAAGAACACAGCAATGAACAAGACAGAGATCATTCTTGCTTCTTGAACCTATGTTCTAGCAGTAACAGAAAACCAAACACCAGCTTAAAAAAGCAAAATTGTGGTAGCTGTAATGAGTAAAATGAATGATGTAACAAACATTGAGATGAAATGGAGAATAATGTTGAAGGGTGGTAGGGATGAATGATAATGGTAAGGAACCGCCTTCAGGTAGGAAAAGTGTTGAAAATGGGGTATGAAACCTGTATTTTAAAGTTGAAAAAAGGGTCAGTCATACAGAATCTTGTGTAGAAGTTTTAGATCTTATTCTAAGTGTAAACAGATATCATTGAAATGTTTTATATTTGGAGTGATGTTATTTTATTTATGTTTTAAGATCACTCTAAGATTTTCTCTATATAAAACCTTATTTAAACAAAAATGCCTTTTTTGATAAATTTGATTTTTTTTTCATTTTGGAAATAATGACATTGTTCAGAGTCAGTCTGATAAATATATATTGTACTTCTGTCATGTAACATGTTATGTGTCACTTACACACAGGTGGTGTAAAGATGAGTGAAATAGTCCATATGTTTGTCTAGTAGCTTATTCTAATTGTTGAAAACCTCAATGTGTTGCTCTTTTGCTATGTTTATAAAGTCATTTAAATTTCAAAACCAAATAGCATACTAGAATTATACTACTTCTTCCTAGGTCCAGTGCCCTAACCCCTGTGCCATTCAAAGATAACTGTTGTTAGCACTAAAATCAAGTGTATTTTCTTTTCTAATACTCTGCACATTCTAGTTTATTTTGTATTTTAGCCATGACAGACTCATACAATTTTTTTTTCTGCCAAAGTTTCAGCTCTTTTCCCACTTGGTGAAAGAATAATCTGTCTTCACAATATTCTGGAGTTTTCTATCATTTTAATCTGGTAATACATTGCATGGAAACTCTTTTTATTTCATTTTATTTTTCCTGGAGACAGACTGTCCCTGACCCCACCAGTCTCCTTCTCCAACCCGAACTAGATTGGCTGCCCAGCTTAAATGCAAACACTTCCCCTTCCCTGGTTTCTAAGTTCAATTCTCTTGGATCTTAGATCTTCTACTTTCACGTTTTTCTCCCACAATTTACTAAAATAACATCTTAAACAATTTTTCAAGAAGTGCATAGACAGTAAGCTTCTCTATCTTTATATGTCTGAAAATATTTCTTTAGCTTTCACACTGAGTTGACAATTTTGGCTGAGTATAGAATCAGAAACTCAAAATCTTTTTTCCTCAGAACTTCAGAGGCATCCCTCTACCACTCCCACTGACTCAAAGCAGAGTTCGTCATTTTCGTTTTTTGGACCTCTATTTTCTCCTTCTATTCTTTCTATCCTCATCATCTATCTGGTAAATTTCAGAATTTTGTATTTATTCTTTTTGTGTGGAAAGTTCATGATGATGTGATTTTCATATATCCTGGCCAGGCTAGGGTTAGCATTTTTAGTCACAAGAAATTTTGTTTCTTCAGCTCTGGGAAATTTCATTATATTATTTTTAGATTATTTGCTCCCTTTTACATTTTTTTTTCTCTTTTGGGACTCCTATCTAGTGAGATGTTCAGTAATCCTCTATTTCTCTCTTTCTCTTTTTTTTTTTTTCATATGTCCTCTTTGATTTCTTATATATTGGAAGACTTCACCAATTTTGTCTTCTAGCTCTTCATTGTACCATATTTTGGCAATCTTTCTGTTCTTTAAATTTCCACAGGCTTCTTTTGTTTTCTCTAGTCATTCTTTTTTTTTTTAAGATTTTATTTATTTATTTGACAGACAGAGATCTCAAGTAGGCAGAGAGGCAGGCAGAGAGAGAGAGAGAGGAGGAAGCAGGCTCCCCACCGAGCAGAGAGCCCAATGCGGGGCTCGATCCCAGGACCCTGGAACCATGACCTGAGCCGAAGGCAGAGGCTCTAACCCACTGAGCCATCCAGGCGCCCCACTAGTCATTCTTTTTTATTCTTCTTCTGGTTATATAAGTATCTTTTGGATTTCTCTAAAAATAAAAATTAATATAAATTTTAATATTCTCTTCTGTTCCCCAAATTATTTCTGCTTGCTCTGGGTTTTGTTTCATTAATTATAACCTTTCTCTTACATGCTGCTGGTTTTACTCACATGCCTAATGATCTCTACATGTCTCTTTAGTTTTAATAATGAGTGACTACGCTGATGATTCAAAGTAGCTGGGTGGCTTCCTCTGCTGCTGAACTTATACATCTATTTTTGAAAAGGAAGGAAGAAAGAGCTCTCAGTCACTAGGCAGAGCCTGTCAAAGAGCACACTTCAAATTGGAGAGGACAGATGAGAAGTCTGCCTGGAGGTCTGGGTCCCCTAATATCAACATAAAGAGGGCTTTAAAATAGATACCAAAATCTACCTCAGGCAACCTCAGTGGCTCCTCAAAAAATTTGTTCAATTGCTCTAGAGAAAGACTTTTGCTGTAATTTTTGCATGTGAGTAAATCCCAATTTACTGTCATTAGCATTATAGGCATGGGCAGGTGGAAGGGGAAGGACCAGAAGGAAAGTAACCTTAATGGTTCTGATTTCAACTCCACTCCTCACCCCCAAGTTTTTCACTAGAATATTAGGTTCTTCCTCCCTTGTAGTCCTGACACAGAGTGCTCTGGACCATATTTTCTTTTGTTCTGTTTAATCAGCCCTTCACATCCATCTGCCTTCTGCTGCCTAGAAATGTGTTCCATTGTTGCCTTGCTGAAGAGCATATGTGATGGGAAATACTGTTGCAGCCATCTTTGGAAAACACAATCTGCCAAACTAGTAAATACTACAGAAATAGCTACTAGTCAATTTCAGCAGAGCATGAAATGGGGCAGGTGTTGGGTAAGGTGGGAGGTACAGACAGAAACAATTCATTTTACCTCTATATTCCCAGCTCAAGAATTGAGTTAAAACATTATTCAGAAGACATTTATTCAGAACATAAGCTTTCCTAATGTTTAATTTTTGTCCATGTATGTGCTATCCTTTATTATCTACTCTTTATATTCATTAAGACATTTAAGATCTTGGAAAACAGTGTTAGCTCCTCTATTCAATTCAACCTAAAGAATATTTACTGATACTGACTCTGTTTCAAATGTGTTCATAAATTTTATATTATCTTTTCTTCCACTCAAAAATATATTATTCCCTGATTTAAACACAACCCATTTTGAAGTTTTTTATGTGCTTATAATATTATAATATTATAACATATAATAATATGTTCTATGACTTGATTGTAAGGTCTATGAAGTAAGGTTTCCCTTTTTTTTTAATTTTTTTTTAGGTTTCCCATTTTTATAAGTCACCTCATATCCAATATTTAATAAGTATTTGTTGGATTAATAAGTTTGTCTCAAAACCTCAGGACCTAAATATTATACCTTTAATGAGAGAAGAATTCCTCAGGTATATTTACCTTTGTTTTACTAAAATTCTTAAAAAATGTGGTTATATGATTTCTCAACCTACAGAATATAAGTGCAGTGAAATAAAAGCACTCTCCTGGACTATGAAGGGGGAAATGACTTAATGAGACAGCAGTAAAATAATAAGACTGAAAAATGGTCAAGAAAAATAGCCTGAACGTGTAAATGCACATTCGTATGCATGTAATTAGAATATTCAGTGTAGGACAAAAAGCAATTTGAGACTTGAAATACATAACCATGGCATTATGGCATCAGGACTAAGTATGGGAATTAGGGGGTCCAATGCTCAGGTTCAAACCCCCGTTCCTCTATTTAATGACCACATGGCTTTGCAGATCCTGTTTTTCCTATTTGAGCTTTTGTTTCCCCATATTTAAGAACAGAATAATAATAAATATGAGTCTTATAAAACTGTAAAACTCAGTAAATGTTATTACCATAACATCAAAATTACTTTAGATACTTTCACTTTAAGAAAAGTGTGCATAGCACTCTAGAAAGATTTCCATCTAAAATGAATCTAAAAGAAAAAAAGCAGGAAGTATAAGAAATAACTGATGTTCATATAACCCCTACCATTTTTAAGCAGCTGTTGTATTCCAGGCACTACTACAGGAATTATGCATAAATTTCCTCATTAAAAACAACACTATCATAGATATTTTTACCTTCCTTCTATATAAGAGAAAGCTATGATTCAGAGATAATCCCCATCTATTTTTTAATCATTCAACTAATATTTATTGAGATTATACTGTCTTCCAAATGCTAGCATATGAAGCAGAGCCTACAGACATTGCTCATCTTCTAGCCACCATCATTTATTTCACAAACTTATTTAACTGAAATTAGTTTATAATTTATTATTATTTATTATTAGTTTATAATTTTATATAAACATCAAATACAAATTTTCAATGTGATACACTGATGTACTTAATAGTTACTAAAACATGGCACATCAATATTCAACGAACATCTACAGATAAAAAAAAAACATGGAAAAGGGAAAAGATAAAACATATAAAATAAATCTAAACTTTTCAAATACAAGTGTTTTAATTTATTTTATTTATTTTTGAAAGAGTGAGATCTCGAGCAGTGGGGAGGGGCAGAGAGAGAAAGAGAGAGAGAATCTTAAGCAGGTTCCATATTCCATGCAGAGCCTGATTCAGGGCTCGATCTCATGACCCTGAGATCATGATCTGAGCCTAGACCAAAAATCACTTAACCGAAATAGTTACTCAGGCACCCCTTGAATACGGGTGCCCTTTGAAAACAAGCATTTTAATATGCAGGTCAAAGCACATACAACACTCTCCAGAGGTATCCAAATTATTCTACTAAACCATGATTTTATGGCATTAAACATTTCGTAAAATAGAAAACTTGAAATTTGTCATTATCTAAAGATTGTCTTCATAATATTTCCCTAGTAGGATTTAACAGTATAAATAAAGCACAGTTTCTCAGGAAAAGGATGGTCCACCCCTTTTTTTGCTCTTCCTAGATGTTCTGGGTATTTTGCTATTTGTTACTTTCTTTATCATCTTTAAGTTTGGCAACTTTGGAATCATTTAGGCAAAGAGCTAGATCTTAATGTAGTTTTAATGGGACATTTAATAAATACCATGGTATATTGGCTTACTTGCATGGACTCTCAAAACTGTGGTTACTTGTTAGCTCTTGAAGGTCACTTTCACTGGGCTGAATGTTTAAGATGTGATTCAAGTGGTTTCTTCCTCTAATTCCCACTGTGAGAGGAGTTTCCTGGCTTCAGAGCTCTCTTGGCAGGAAACGATATATTCAAAAAAGACATATTTGGTCTAGGCATTTTTTTCCATATTCATTAATTTATCATCTAAAATCCAAACCATTACTGACAATGTGGCAAAAACCACACTACCTTAGAAGATAAAGTCTAAGGATCTGATGCTAGCCCTGACATTTCTTAGCTTTGTAACCTTGACTAAGCCATTTAACCACTAGGTCTTTCAGTCTCTTCACCTGTTATTTGGGTTATAACATACCCACCTTGCAAAGACTGAACAAATTAAATTAAATCATGTTTATGCAAGCACTTTGCAATATTTAAGGTACATGACTATACTGGTATAAATCAAGGACTAACCCTACAGGTATCCCATTATAACCAATCCTGTCTGATTTGAACAGGTCCCTATTCTTTCACCATACCCCCTTCACAGTACAACAAGCTTTAGAGTCATGATTCTCTTTACCAGAGGTTACAGACCAAACCTATAGTCTGTCACTCAACATTCTCCAGTTACCCTTTTTTGTTATTAAAAATAGTATTTGTTTAGCGCTTTATAGTTCATAAAGATCTATACTGTTCAATTTATTCATTCAACAAGCCAGTAAGCTATCTATGGAAAGGTTATCTTGCTATTATGGCTGTTGCACTATAGCTTATGTATTACCTCTTTTTAAAAACACTTGAAGTAATAGAAACTCTAAGCTTCATTTTGTAGGTAGGAAAACTAAGACTCAGAAAGGCAAATTGAAAAAAGATATTAGTTGTAAATCCATGGGTAAATCCAGGTCTCTTCACTATATATTCTAAATTTTTCTAGCTAGGTTATCACCTCTTTTCTTTGTAATGGTTCTTATTGAATCATTATCCTCAACTATATTTACTTGTCTACATTTAGACAGCTGTTGAGTTGCTAAACTGTATGTCTTAAAAATTATAATGTCTCACTTATTCATTTATTTCTGCAGTCCCAGAGAAACACAATACGATGAGATAAGAAGAGCAAACAAATAGCCAATGTTTTATATTAATTAAGGTGACAAAGGCAACCAATTTGAGTATTCCCCATAAAATTATAGATAATAAGATACTGAATTGAAAATTAAGCTGCTTCCTAATACATCTTGAGACAAACCTTCTCTGTCTCGCCCATTATTTTGTTGGAATTACTTTAGTTCATAGAATATCAATTATGATGTTGTTAACTCTAAGCATAGAACATAATCCAAAACTAAATGCATTTTTTCTTTTTTAATGTAATTTTTTCTGTATTACTGTGTCATTGCTTCTCTGTATTTTACTATTATTTCTATTCATGTGTAATCTTATCTCAAGGTTTCAAATGTTCATAATATTTAAAAAACACAATCTTCTTTGAGAAGAAATAAATCAGATTTCTGTAAAAAATAGTTATCAAAATATGTAGCAATTATTAAATGCCAGAAATGTAGTATGCATATTTCAAGACAGTACAAAAACCAGTTAAACATGAGGAAAAATTATTTTCTCCTCACTTGTACCTTGGTGAATAAAATTCAGGTTTAAGCATTGCATCAGCTAAGGAGTAAATAAAGTTGCATCTTAAAAAGGGTAATTTTAGGGGTGCCTGGGTGGCTCAGTTGTAAAAAGGGTAATTTTAATATATAGTAAAATTCAAGAAAGACTGAAGATCTTAGAAATTCTTTTAATTATAAAGCTTTAACTTAAAAAAATAAGGTCCAAGTAAATGACAAAATGTATTTAACATTATTATTAATACTAAAGATGCAATAATTTACATTTCTGTGAAACATTTCTCATAACTTTTCTCATATCAGTTCATGTTTACTGCCTATAATTTCTGGCACTCAAATCTTGTTGCCATTGATAATTCCTAGTAAGTATCAAAAATTTTAACTATAATACTCATAGCCACAAAGAAATCCAAAGCAAAAAAAAATCTAGATTTCCTTGAAAAAAAACACCCAAAAGGAAATAACAGAAAATGACATTTGGACAAAATGAGAAGACTCCTCTTCCTTTGTCGTTTTATATAGAAAATGAAATGAGTTTGTTTCAATACTTTGTTTTCATCTCATTTTTATACATACTTTTGGCACATTATCTTCTTTTTCTCCTCCTAATTTCCACAAAGAAAGGGGAAATATTAAAGTGCCCAGCTTTCAGGATGTGCTAAATCAACACCATGAAGAATTTAAGTGATTATCACCTATTGTCTTTGCTTTTGATATTTTTTCCTTTCTCTTTCTGCATGTCCTTCAACACCTAGTACATTTCCCCACATCTGCTAAGGTCTCTTAGTTGGACAAATAGTAGGTGAGTCAAACAAAACCAAAACTGTAAATTCATCAGCCATTTGCCATTCATTATGTACTAAATCTGCTGATAATTAAAATGTGGGTAAAGTTTTTTTCCACATTTTTAAAAGGACAAATATATTACTGCCAAATAGACATTTTGCTAATAAGGAAACTGGCTCAGAAAAGAAGGAAATTATAAAGAAATTATATAATTGGGTAGAAAATTATATGGAAAGTCAAATCTCACCAAGTGTGGTATTTTGTGGTTCTGCTATAATGGAACAAGACAAAATGACCTTCAATTGAGTTTCCACTAAACATTTTACTACTTATTACTAAGACATTGGATCTGTATATAGGAAAATTCAGAACTAGAAAACGAAGAACTAGATCAGTATCCAAACGTAAATACTGATTTGAATTATCTTCATTAATCCAAATGTGGATAAAGAAGGGAAAGCCTGAAAAACTATTTAATTGTATGGCATTAAACACTGGTAGGCTTGAAAATAGACCATAAAAAAGAATATACTAATTCTTCACAATTTAAAATTTCGTATCATTCATTTTATTTTAAATATTCAATCATGTCTCCTTGTTATTTATGATTTATATAAAATTGTTCTTTTTTCTCTATAGATAAAAGAAGTGTCCTTTCTTTAATAAGTCCTTGAATCAGGAAAGAGCTGATTCTCCCTGATATTTCTTATTTTACTTGGACAAAAATATTGCTGTAAAGAGTCAAATAATAATTTCATCATTGGAAGACACTTTATTAATATCACCAGTTTCCCTATTGAAGATGGATTCTTCAAAGTGAAGTCTAAACCTGAAGAGATCCACTTTGATGGAGAAGAATTTGACAAATCAAAGTTCAACCATTTGATTGTCAAGTTCAAACTCAGTCAAGCTTCAAGTTCAGCACCCAAAGAACATCAGGAATGACAAGAAGAGTAAATTTACCTCCATAAAATTTATACATTTTGCATGCAAATTAGCCTTTTCCAACATTCATTCCAGTATAAATTGACTTGTTTCATAAAGGAATTGTCTTGTATACTTCCATCCATCCTGGAACCAATGGAAAAGGTCTTTGGACATGCCAAACAAGGGGAAACACAACTCTGACATCAACTTTTTGGTGGTACTAATTTTATCATCTGAATTCAAAAATACGTAATGGATTTTTCTTAACTGCAGTAAGTCAAACGAGATCATAAATTCCTTTCAGTATCTTTATTATAGCATACAGATTCCTGTCTAGTTTGTATGACTGTATATTGGAAAAATCCAGAATTTGCTCCCCTTGGATGTCACACTTAGTTAATGTTCTCTGATACTGAAATTGATGGCAAAGTAATAACTGCTAGATTAGGCATAAAATACCAATCCCCTACAACCCCCAACACACATAAATATATATTACTTACTAAGTTAACCAGCCTAATGTCTTTGTTCAAAGTTATGAATGTAATAAGGCAATAACCACAGATAACAAGTTGTTGACAAACTTGAGTTCATGGACATACAAATTAATTTGATATTAATCTTAATAACATTCTTCAAACATTTTTAATAACATTCGTAAAACGTGAAAACTACATTTCACATGTACCACTGTAAAAATTACAAATGACAATATTAAAATAATCTTTAATGAAAGAAAATATTAAATATCTTTATTTGGTTCAAGCTGAGAAATACAAAGCAGGGAGTTCAGGGTGTCTTCAAGAAACTTACATAGATCCTTCTACAATAAGACCATGCTGTCTTATTGTAAGAGAATGAGAATCTGCTGTTATGATCAGTAAGAAAGGCAAAAAGTTTATTCTAATCCAACTGGCTGGTTAAAAATTAGACTCCTAAGTAAGAGGAGAGCACCAACAGAAAGAGATGAAGGTTGTATATAATGCTATCATTATTATGCTGTAAGGAGGCAGGGGTGAGCTAAGCAATGACTTGTGGTTCTCACGGATGAAGTACCCCTACCTGGAGGCATCTCTTGTAGACCCAAGATCAAATAGGATGCCAAAGCAGATCATAAGTACATATTCTGTTAAGACTGCCAGAGAATATGAAGGACATACATTTGTAGCAAAGTTGATAGAGTGGCAGTTTAAGAATCTTGTTTGAGATCCATTTCTAAGTATTCTGAAGTCTTTAATATAAGTTTTATCAGCATATTTAATTAGCAGAAAATATATTACATGTTCTTTAAAATAAAGACATTTAAAACTGTTGCCATTAAATACTTCATGATTGACAGAAACTGCTTATTTTTAGGGGACTTTTATTTAAGTTCAGTGTTCTCCTAACAGAGGTAACGAATCCTTTTTTTTTTTTTTTTTCATCCCATAGTCTAACCTGTTGCCCAGTATCCAGGAAGAAGCACAAAGCATGCTTTGGCTGAGTTTGGGGCTCTCTAACGTGGTAAAAATTGGGGCGTTTCCTAGGGAGAAGGATAAGTGGCATTACATAATTAGATGTACCAAATTTTCTGCTTAGCAACAAATTTGTGTAAGCAAAAAATGTATTCAGCTTGAGTTACTCTGATGAATGCTATAGAGGCCCTTGGAAGCCTGGAAAAATCTTTTAGCCACTTAGGGATGCTAATTTACAAGGGACAAAAAAGCAATATGCTAATTTTTGTAAACAGCTATTCTTTGGACAAACATTCTTGAATACTACGAAAGGACAAGAAAAGGGAGTACATCTCCATTATTCTCAGAGAAACAAAATAGCCTGATCCTAATATTCTAATTAAATAGGGTTCTACGGAAATTTTCCTTCATTGACAGGACTGAGATTTCTCAAAATGCTTGTTTGGACACAAAGTTCTTGTGCCTCTTTAGTCTGACAGAGATTTAAAGTTTTCTGTCTCCAAGGTAGTGTTTTCTCCCTTCTAAAAATATTTTTGGTGACCTACTTCAATAGGCTCTTTTTGGGGGGGGAACCTTAGAAATCACTTTTTCACAAACTCCCACCAGTTCAGAAATTTTACTGAAAGTATCCCTGATACATGTCCTTTCTAACTCTGCCTGATACTATCAATAAGAGGGAGTTCATTACCTTAAAAAATAGGTTATCCTACAAATGAAACAAGATGGGATCGGGAGGGAGACAAACCATAAGAGACTCTTAATCTCACAAAACAAACTGAGGGTTGCCGGGGGAAGGGGGGAAGGAGAGGGTAGTGAGGTTATGGGCATTGGGGAAGGTATGTGCTATGAAGTGTGTAAACCTGGCAATTCACAGACATGTATGCTTGGGGCTAATAATACATTATATGTTAATAAAAAAATTTTAAAAATTTAAAAAATGGGTTATTCTATTTTGTACAGCTCTAATTGTTCTAAATTTCTTCCTTACACTGGCTATTTAAATCTTCCTTTCCTAATCTTTCTGCCCATTACTCTTAGTTTTGCCATTCGAATATAACAAAACTAATGTACTCCTTATCCTATGCAGCAATCCTCTCAATATTTAAAAACAATCATTAGAAAAAAAGACCCAGTTTTTCCAACATTTTCTCCTTTGACTTTTATCATTTTCATTGCATGTAACATTTTTTTTGTGATTACTTATGTACTTCTTTCATCCCTGAAGAAAATGTATGTTTCTGATATGTTATTTAACTTTGCATGATTACCAGAACTTCTCTGCACGTACTGAGTATCAGCTTATTATGGTAAATCATAGCTAGACCTTGAATGGTAGGCTCAGTGGTGCAGCACAACGTCAACCACAGAATAAATTAAGATATGTACCGTACTGAAGCAATTAAAATAACCCAGATGTAGACATCAGGACCAGATGACATGAAGTGAGTTGAAATAGTACCCTCTCAGACAACCTCCAAGATAAAAAATAATAAAAGACAGGAATCACCCCATGATTATGGATTCTCTATCTACCCTGGCTGCTGGGACCACTGAACTGAGAGTATGCTTTCTTATGCAAGTAAGTTTGTGGGGGAAGTGTACTTCCTTGGGCTGTCGCTGTCCTTGAAATCTGGCATATCTTTCAAGTGGTTTATTTCTTGATTTTCTAAAAAAATTAAATTAAAGCAACCTCAGCTCAGACTGACATCCTTAGATCAGACTTTGAGGTCTGGCCTATTTGGCCCATTATCATTGTGGTGCAATGACTTCCAAAACCATTGAGAACCTGGGAGTCACAGTCAGTTAAGTGTCTGACTCTTTATTTTGGCTCAGATCATGATTTCAGGACTGTGGGATCTATCTAGCTCCTCATTGGCCTCTGTGCTCAGCAGGGGGTCTGTTTGAGATTCTCTTTCCCTTTGCTGCTCCCCCTGAACTCTCTCTCTCTCTAAAATAAATAAATAAATCTCTAAAAAAATAATAAAATAAAAGCTCTAGTCCGATTTGAAAATTAGCTAATGTAATTCCCCATACCCATAAGTTACTACAAGATTGTGGGATATAAGAGCAATATACACAAATTAATTATATTTCATTGAAAAATTAGAAATTAAAGTGTTTAAAACAAATGTCATTTATATCAGCACCAGACACATGAATAATTATCTATAAATATGTGAAAGATACGGACTAGAAATTTAAAAATTAAACCGATTAAGAAATTAAAGAGTACTTAAATAAATGGAGAGTTATAATTTTCCTTCTACATGAAGAACTTCTAAAGATATGTTCTTAGTGTGAGTCCGCTGATATTAAAGTCTCTCAGATCTTATACATATAAAAAAAGTCACCTTTTTTTAAAGATATTGCATTTGGTATAGTATTCTAGTTTTAGAGGTGTTTTTTTTTTTCTCTCTCAGTACTTTAAAGATGTTTTATTGTCTTCTTACATTCTTTTTGAAGAAAAATGTCCTCACATATTTGACTTTTTTCCTCTCTATGTAATGTATCTTTTTTCTTCAGATTCTTTTAAGATTTTTCTCTATATCACAGATGTTTAGCACTTTAATTGTTGTATGTATTACTTACATTTATTCATGTTTCCTGTACTTGGGGTTTGTTGAGCTTTTTGGAACTGTGGATTTATAGATTTTCTTAAAATTTGGAAAATTTTCAGACATGATTTCAAAAAAATTTTGTTTGTTTCTCCTCTCTTTTTTCTCCTTTGGGGTCTCCATTACGCATATAGTGGGTCTCTTGAAGTTGTCTTATTAATCACTGATATTCTGAGTGTCTTTCCTTTTTCTTTCCAGAAATTTTTTACTGTTATATATTAAAATTCAATCTTAATTTTTATTTCTTCAAAATCTAATTTGCTATTAATCCTACCCAGTGTATTCTTTTTTGTTTTTATTTTATATTTATTTATTTATTTTATTATTTTGTTCGATTAGCCAGCATACAGTACATCATTGTTTTTGATGTAGTGTTCAATGATTCATTAGTTGTGTATAATACTTAGTGCTCATCACCACACATACCCTCCTTAATACCCATCACCCAGTTACCCCACCCTGACCCCACACCCCTTTCTCTCACCCTCAGTTTGGTTTCTGGATCCAGAGTCTCTCATGGTTTGTCTCCCTTTCTGATTTCTTCCCATTCAGTTTTCCTTTCCTTCTCCTGTGGTCCTCTGTGCTATTCCTTATGTTCCACATATGAGTGAAATCATATAATAATTGTCTTTCTCTGCTTGATTTCTCTGCTTGATTTTCTCTGCTCTGATCTTAACATAATCTCCTCTAATAACATCGATGTTGATGCAAATGGTGGATATAGTGGATATTCATCCTTTCTGATGGCTAAGTAATATTCCATTGTGTATATGAATCACATCTTCTTTATCCATTCATCTGTTCAAGGGCATCTCATCTCCTTCCACAGTTTGGCTATTGTGGACATTGCTGTTATGAACATTTCATCCAGTGTGTTCTTATCTAAGACACTGTAATTTTCATTTGGGGGAGATTTATTTGAATCTCTTTAAAGCTTTTACATTTCTGCATAACATTTTGAACATACAGAATATAGGTATACCTTTTGATGTCCTTGTCTGCTAATTCTAATATCTGCTTAGATTTTAGGTATATTTTAATTGATTCTTTTTCTACTTATGGGTCACATTTTCCAGCTTCTTTGAACATCTGCTAATTTTCAGTTGGATGCTAGATATTACAAATCTTACCTTATTGAGTGCCAAAAATTTTTGTGTTATGATAAATATTCTTGAATTTTTTTTTCTGAGATACAAGTTATTTATAAACAGATCCTATTGTGCCTTGCTTTTAAGCTTTGTTAGAAAGGACTAGAGCAGCTTTTAGTTTGTGGCTAATTATTTCCCACTAATGAATCAAAACCCCTGGATGCCCTACCCAGAGGCTCACATATGGTAAGTTTTCTAGTGGGGCCAGTAGGCACAGGAACTATTTAGGGTTCTGTATGAATATTAGACACTGTTCTCTCTAATCCTTATGGATTGTTCAGATAGTTTCCTTACATGCACAAACTGGTAAGTACTTGGCTGAGTACTAAAAGGTGACTTTCTGCATAACTCTGAAGTTTTCTCTCCATGTAGCTACTTTCTCTCCAGTGCTTTGTCCTGTAAACTCTACCTGTCTTGGTGTCCCCAAATGGTCAGCTCCATCTTGGCAACTTAAGGAGTCTGCAGTGCTCTGCCTGAGTTATTCTTGCCTACACAGGTCTTGGACTAGCTGTCAAGGAGTTAATTTGTGACATTCTAGCTCTCACTGCATTTGTCTCCCATCTCTCAGGAATCACTGTTATGATCACCTGTTACACAATGACTTAAAAAACCATTATCTTGCATATTGTGCCTGTGATTTGGTTGAATCGCCATGAAACAAAATATGGCCCTGATAATTCCATCTTTTCCAGAAGCAAAATCTCAAGGAAACTATTGAAACAGCTTCATAACTAGAAGTTTCCCACTTCCAGATTCATTCTTCTTAAATTTTACTCTCTCTTTCTCACTTAAGATATTTTGGTAACTTTAAATTAATGCAGCAATGGTGCCTAAATGGTCGTCTTTAGACAGTGGCCAGGTCTGTGGTAAAGTTCTCACCAAAAAAATGAGAAAAATAAGAATGGTATAATGAGCTTTAAATATAATTTAACTGTGAAATATAGCATCATCAATATTTAGTTTGTGTAAAAATAATTTACACTTCAACAAATTATCTCTAAGCAAAAATTCATTTAGGAGTGCCTGGGTGGCTAAGTGGGTTAAAGCCTCTACCTTCAGCTTGGGTTGTGATCCCAGGGTCCTGGGATCAAGCCCACATCAGGCTCTCTGCTCAGGGGGGAGCCTGCTTCCCGCTCTCTCTCTGCCTGCCTCTCTGCCTACTTGTGATCTGTGTCTGTCAAATAAATAAATAAATAAATAAAGATTCATTTAACATCACCAAATTAAGAAATAAAAAGTTGCCTGCTCCCCAGAAATCCCACACAGTCCTCTTCCAAACCACATATATATGTAGATACTATGTTTTATCTTGTTTCTTCTTTGTTTGTTTTTTTTCCAATAAGTGTTTATAGTTAACTAAAGTTAACAATAAAGATAAGATACCATGGAATGCTCCACAAATAAGTGAAACCATATGATAATTGACTCTCTCTGCTTGACTTATTTCACTCAGCATAATCTCTTCCAGTCCCGTCCATGTTGCTACAAAAGTTGGGTATTCATCCTTTCTGATGGAGGCATAATACTCCATAGTGTATATGGACCACATCTTCCTTATCCATTCGTCCATTGAAGGACATCTAGGTTCTTTCCACAGTTTGGCAACTGTGGCCATTGCTGCTATGAACATTGGGGTACAGATGGCCCTTCTTTTCATTACATCTGTATCTTTGGGGTAAATACCCAGTAGTGCAATTGCAGGGTCATAGGGAAGTTCTACAAATAGCATGGAGAACAAGGGGAGTTAGAGAGGAGAAGGGAGTTGGGGGAAATGGGAAGGAGAGGTGAACAATGAGAGACTATGGACTCTGAAAAACAATCTGAAGGGTTTGAAGAGGTGGGGGGGGTGGGAGGTTGGGGGAACCACGTGGTGGGTATTAGAGAGGGCACGGATTGCATGGAGCACTGGGTGTGGCACAAAAACAATGAATACCGTTATGCTGAAAATAAATTTTAAAAAATGATTAAAAAAAAAAAAGATACCGTGGAATGCAGTTGAAATCTCATTGAACTGAGACAATCAGAGTGACCTCCTGAAGGAAGTTCTATTTAAACTGAGTCAAAAAGGAGGTATCCAGTCAAGAAAAAGAGAGGTAATATGAGAAAAACTGGTTTTTCCAGGCAGAATTAACTTTTGACTAATCTAAACTATCAAACACACACATACACAACTGGGAATAAGAAGGGAATAAGACTACAGAAGATATATATTAAAACTATCATAAAATTATATGTCTTTGCTATTAAACTTGAAACTTCCAATGGAATTAATATTTTTCTAGGAAAAAAAAATGAAATGTTATTGAAAATAAGAAATCAACTACCTGGCTGCTCTCTTAATAATGAAAAGATTTTAAAAGCCATAAAACAATTATTCAAGTAACTAAACTTGTTTTAACAATTTCATGGATGATTTTTTTTCATATTTATAAGGAAGAGTTAATAGTCCTTCTATAGAATGCTGAGGCATAAGAAAAGGTGGAAGGTTGCAGTTCATTTTAAAAAGCTTTTAGGAATAACACAAAAATCTATAGATTAGTCTCATCTTATCAATAAAAATACTAGAAAAAATTATCAAACACCAAACTAATTGAAGCATGATCAAGAAGGGTTTAGTCGAGGAATAAATGGATAATAACAAATCTATTAATAAACTAATTATGCCAACAGATAAAATATAAAATTGACAATTTCATGTAATACTAATATTGGTTTATTAAACAAATTTTTTTTAGCATATATTATGTGTCAGGTACTGTTTAAGTTCTGGAGACACAAGATGAGCAATACAACATCCATACCATCATTTAACTTATATTTTAGTGAAAGAGAATGGTACTAAATATTAATTAAAAGAACATATACTATAGTTTCAAGTAATACTAAGTGCTATGATCAAAAGTGTAAAAGGATGAGGGAAAAGTGTCAAATAAAGAAGCATCTGTTTTAGAAGGCAAGTGAGAAAAAACTTCTTAGAGAAAATTAGATGATGCAAAGGAGTTTGTTAAGAGAGTATCCGAAAGAAGAACTCTGCAGGCAAACAATAAATGTAAAATCCCCAGAGTGAAAATGAGGATGGTGTTTCCTGGTGGCAGTAGCAAAGCCAGTATTGATAAATAAGAATGGGGTAGAAAGAAAATGATTTGCTCTGCAGCCAGAGAAGAAGACAGAGGCCAGATCTCTCAGGAACTTTCTTGCCAGGATTTTATTTTAACTGTTAATGGATGCTAACTGGAGATTTTTAAGCAGAAGTGATGTAATTTATTTTCCATTTTTAAAAAGGCACTCTAGTCTGTGGGGAACATATTAAAACCATAAGAAAAAAAAAATTGGAGAACAGTTAGGAGTATATCAGATAAGTTCAGTCTAGAAAGACAGATGTTAAAAACTGACTGGGTTGGCTATGTATTATGAAAATATGAGGACAGATTTGCTGGATGAATTATGTGTGATAAGTCAAGTCCATATCATAACAATGGGGAGCTCCAGAGAAGAGAAGATGCAAGGGAAAGGGAAGTACAGATTAAGGTGTGAAATGTGCAGCTTTGGACACAGAGGACATAGTGGTTTAGTTGTCACTACATCCTCAGAAGTGGCTTCTGTCATGGACCTGAGGCAGCAGACCCCACTGCCCAATCGCAGTCGGCAAAAAGGGAAAAGAGAACAGAAAGCCAGCTGCTTCCTTGTAATAACATGATTCAGAAGGTGAAGACTCCTGGGATGGAGCCCTGTTTCAGGCTCCCTACTCAGTGGGAAGCCTCCTTCTCCCTCTCCCATTCCCCTTGCTTGTGTTCCCTCTATTACTGTGTTTCCCTCTGTCAAATAAATAAATAAAATCTAAATAAATAAATATCTTTAAAAAAAGAATAAGAGTTCAATAATGGTGACTAACTTCAGAAATACACAAAATAGATATATTTCATATATATACACATATATATGAATAATTAAATGTACAACAAAAAATATGTGGTTCATTGTAGAAACTGTAGAAAATACAGTCTATTAAGAAATAGAAAATATTTAATTTCTTCTTTGATTTCTTGGTTGAGCCATTCATTACTACATAGCATGTTATTTAACCTCCATGTATTTGGTCTGCTTTCCAGTTTTATAATGTTGTGGTCAGGAAAGATGCATGGTATGATTTTGATTCTTTTGAATTTGTTGAGATTTGTTTTGTAGCCTAATATGTAATCTATACTGGAGAATAATACTCCTGAGAGGAATGTGTATTCATCTGTTTTAGGATAGAAGTTCTGAATATGTTTGTTAAATTCGTCTGGTCCAGTGTGTCATTCATAGCCACCGCTTCCTTGTTGATTTTCTGTTTGGATGATCTGTCTGTTGATACAAGTAGGTGTTGGAGTCCCTTACTATTATTGTTTTACTATAGGAAATATCCTTTATGTTTGTTATTAACTATTTTATGTATTTGGCTGTTGCCATGTTGAGTTCATCATAAATATTTATAATTGTAATATCCTCCTGTTAGGTTGTTTCCTTTATTGTTATATAGTGTCCTTTTTTGTGTCTTGTTACTGTCTTTGTTTTAAAGTCTATTTTTCTCCAATATAAGTATTGTCATCCCACCTTTCATTTGACACCCATTTGCATGACAAATGTTTCTCTATACCTCACTTTCAGTCTGCAAGTGTCATCCAGTCTGAGAAGAGTATTTTGTAGGCAGCATATAGACGAGTCTTGCATCTATAGCAATACAGGCCTATCTCAAGAAGCAAGAAAATTCTCAAATAAACAGCATAACCTTACACCTAAAGGAACTAGAAAAAGAAGAACAAACAAAACCTAAAACCAGCAAAAGGAAGGAAATAATAAAGATTAGAGCTGAAATAAGTAATATAGAAACCAAAATAAACAATAGAACAGAGGGACGCCTGGGTGGCTCAGTGGGTTAAAGCCTCTGCCTTCCGCTCAGGTCATGATCCCAGGGTCCTGGGATTGAGCCCCACATTGGGCTCTCTGCTTACCGGGGAGCCTGCTTCCTCCTCTCTCCGCCTGTCTCTCTGCCTACTTGTGATCTCCATCTGTCAAATAAATAAATAAATAAAATTAAAAAAAAAAAAACAATAGAACAGATCTATGAAATCAAGAGCTATTTCTTTGAAAAGACCAACAGAACTGATAAACCTCTAGCATGACTCATTTTAAAAAAGAGAGACAGAATGAGAGAGGAATCAAATAAATACAAGCACTAATGAATGAGGAAAAATAACAAACGCCACAGAAATACAATTGAAACAGGATATTGTGAAAACCTGTATGCCAACAACTTGGACAACATAGAAGAAATAGATAAATTCCTAGAAAAGAAATAGAAAATTTGAACAAACTAATTACCAGCAATGAAATTGAATCTAATTAAAAAAACAAAAACAAAAACAAAAAACTCCCAAAAAACAAAGTTCAGGACCAGATGGCTACACAGGTAAATACTATCAAACATTTAAAGAAGAGTTATTACTGGGGCACCTGGGTGGCTCAGTCAGTTAAGTGGCTGCCTTCTGCTCAGGTCATGATTCCAGGGTTCTGGGATAGAGCCCCGCATCAGGCTCCCTGCTTGGCAGGAAGCCTGCTTCTCCCTCTCCCCTTACCTCTGCTTGCATTCCCTCTTTCACTGTGTCTTTCTCTCTTTCAAATAAATATATTAAAAAAATCTTTAAAAAACTAAAAAAAAAAAAAAAAAAGAAGAGTTAACACCTATTCTCAAACAATTCCAAAAAATACAAGGGGAAGGAAAATTTCCAAATTCATTCTATGAAACCAGTATTGCCCTGATAGCAAAGCCAGATAAAGACACCACAAAAAAGAGAACTATTCAATATTTTGCATCAATATAGATCCAAAATCCTCATCAAAATATTAGCAAACCAAATCCAACAATACATTAAAAAACAAAAACAAAAAGAAAAACCAACACATGATCAAGTGGAATTTATTCCTGGGATGCAAGGATGGTTCAATATTTACAAAACAATTAATGTGATATATTACATCAATAAGAGGAAGGATAAAAACCATGTGATCATTTTAATAGATGCAGAAAAATTATTTGCTAAAATACATCATCCATTCATGATAAAAACCCTCAACAAAGCAGGTTAGGGAACATACCCCAAGATAATAAAGAGAATCTATGACAAACCCACGGCTAACATCATCCTCAATGGGGAAAAACTGAGACCTTTTCCTGTAAGATCAGGAATAAGAGAAGGATGTCCACTCTCACCAATTTTATTCAACATAGTCCTGGAAGTCCTAGCCACAGCAATTAGACAATATAAAGAAATAAAAAGCATCTAGGTAAGAAAGAAATAAAAGTCTCATATTTGCAGATGACATGATACTACATATAGGAAACCCAAAAGACTACACCAAAAAGAAAGTGAAATTAAGAAAACGATCCTATTTACAATTGCACCAAAGACAACAAAATATCTAGGAAAAAACAACCAATCAGGTGAAAGACCTGAACCCTGAACACTGGTGAAATACTGATGAAGCCGAAGAAAGGAAAGCCAACCCAAAGAAAGGAAAGACATTCCACATCCATGAGTTGAATCGACAAATATTGTTAACATGTCTGTACTACCCAGAGCAATCTACAGATTTAATGCAATACCTATCAAAATACCAACAACAATTTTCCACAGAACTAGAACAAACAATCCTTAAATTTTATGGAACCTTAAAGACCATGAATAACCAAAGCAATCTTGAAAAAGAAAAAACAAAATTGGAGGTATCACAATTCCAGATTTTAAGTTATACTGTAGAATGGTAGTAATTAAAACAGTATGGTACTGGCATAAAAATAGACACATAGATTAATAGAATAAACAGAAAACTCTGAAATAAACTCAAAGTTATATGGTCAATTAATCTTCAACAAAGGAAGAATGAATAAACAATGGGAAAAAGATAATCTTCAACAAATGGTGTTCAATATGAAAGAAATGATGAGATTTGAAGTCAGACATGATGGGGATAAAAGCAATATAAGTTAAAGCAATAAGCTAAAGGACATGGAAATGTTGTAGATATAGATGGGAAAAATTAAAACACAAAATTCAAAGATTATCTATACACCTAAAGTTTTGATAAAGCATTTTTTTTTCAAAATAGAAAGTGGTTTTAACTAACTTTCTAATGGGTATAATCTGTATTTTTTCAAAGTACTCAGATTACAGCAAAAATAAGTAAGTGATTTATTCAGAAAGTGGTCCATCAATTTCTTTCCTCAATATAAAAAATCAGCTATTGTAAAAAAATTAAATTTTAAAAATTCTGCCTAAAAATGTGTTGAGAAAAACATATTTAGGAAACTAATCCAGAAATTATAGTTAACAAACTAAATTCCAAATTTCATTTAAGAAGAAAATCACCTCTAGGGCCCTTCCAACAAATTTTCTTTATTAACTTGGTCTGAAAATACCACTAAAATTTGGGGAAATGATGGGATTGGAGCAAATTTAAAGCCTAGAATTGACTTCTGGAACTGTGTTGCCTCAGTAAAAGCCGCAGAATTAGTCCCTAAAGTAATATATTATTTAATCTGGAAGGAGCAAAGTGTTTGTGGTAAACATATTGAAGAATCTAGAAGTGAATACTAATTTAGCAGTAAGCTGTACTTAAATTATTTATGCCAAATAAAGTAATTTTCTCTTGCAAGGGTGTAGGAAGAACTATGATGCTGCTATTAAAATTCTAGAATGGGGATACCTGAGTCAGCATTTCCTTACCTTAATCACAGTGTTGCTTTACATGATGGAGAGGTTGTGAAATAAAGTGCATTCTTTTCCATTTTGCTATGATGCTATGTGGATATGCTGGCACTTTTTTGTTCCTCTGCAGAGAATTGCATGACAAGCCTCAACAGAACAAGGAGGAATGTTGAGCAAATAAAAATTCTACTTGATCTAATTTATGTAGTTACACTTCTGGGTGTGCACTTCTCTCCACATTTTAAATTGAATTATTAGTCACAGGAGAAGAAAGTATACATAATTCCCTCCAAATGTTTCGGTTAATTTTCATAAAGTCATAAACCTGGAAGATACAAGGGGAGTTGATCTCCCTAAATGTAGACTTTGAAACATTCTTGAACAATTCCATGTAAAAGAGAATCCATAGAGAAATATCATGGTAGAATGTCCTGCATTGCTTTTTTTACTATCCATCAACTTCCTCTTCATCTTCCAATCATGGGAAGGAAAACTCTAGAGCACATTATTTTTATATGCAGAAAAATCACAGATTTTAGACTTCATAAAGTATAAAACCCCACATTTCAATACTAATTTTTCTTCAAATTTTAATTGTTTTCTTAATTTTACAATGATATAGAATACTTACGGAGATATTTAGACTCCAAGAACTGGAAGATTTATATTATATTTCTAGTTCTGCCATTGGTCTTATATCAGATACAAAATTTTTCTGTGCCTCAACACCCTTACCTACTAAACAGATGAAATAAATTTATTTCCCCAAACAAATCTGAAAAAATTTTTCCATTGAAAAATATGTAAGCAACTTGTCCTTCTGAGTGTGGAAAATCAAAAATCTCCTTTTGATCCAACTCCTGTGGTTTTCTTTATATAGAACTTAAAGAGTAAATGGACTTTCTAATTATATCTGAAATATTAGATAAAACATTATTTTCAGATTTCAGATTTATCCTACTTGTAACACCTAACAATCTTTTAATGTGGATGGAAATGACATTACTTTCTATTTTACAGACGAAAGGACTGAGAATTAAGTTAAGCAATATTTCCTAAAACCACAACACTATTCTGATTGGCCCAGAGCTCATTCTGCTGCGTTATATATTTACTGATAAACCATATTTTTAAAATGTCATCTACCCATCAAATGCTATGCTAGCTCTTTTAGGGCATACAAAGAAATCTAAGATATGGTCACCAACCTTAGTAAGTATTATTGTATTATTGAGTCAAAACATGTGAACCCAAGGAGGAACAAACACAGCAGGAGGCTTTTGAATGAAAAGCTACACAAAATAAAGTTACCTACTATATATAGAAATTGAGAAAGGCTATATATGAGCTGGTGCATTCCAGAAATATTTCATGGAAGAAGGTAATATTTAAAACTCATTATTTGGGCAGGCAAGTGAAGTTAGGAGACTTTTTTTTTAATTTTTTATTAACATATAATATATTATTAGCCCCAGGGGTACAGGTCTGTGAATCGCCAGGTTTACACTTCATAGCACTCACCATAGCACATACCTTCCCCAATGTCCATAACCCAACCACCCTTTCCTTACCCCCCTCTCCTTGACAACTCTCAGTTTGTTTTGTGAAATTAAGAGTCTCTTATGGTTTGTGTCCCTTCCAATCCCATTTTGTTTCATTTATTCCTTTCCTACCCCCCAAATTCCCCACATTGCCTCTCAACTTCCTCATATCAGGGAGATCATATGATAATTGTCTTTCTGTGATTGGAGAGAGAGGAAGTATTTGCTAAACCACAGAAATAGGACGAGGTATGTGTTTCTGAGGCACTGAGACATAGGTATGCCTCAAGTAAAGATTGTGCATTGAAGAAGGCTGAAAAAATAAGTGTGGATAGGTAGGGTAAGTCAGCCCCATTGAGGACTTGTGGTGCAATAATAGTGCATCTGACTCCAAGCACCACTGAAGCCTTGAAAGTGTTGTTGCAGTTTGTCTATGAGGTAAATATTGAAAGACAATAATGAAGTAGGTAAAAACTCTTGAGAAAGTTCTGTTTAAATTAAATTGGACAGACTAGTCTAGCTAATACATGCAATGTGTATTGGAGTCAAACTTGAGGGTGCTGTTGCAATTTAGGTTTGCAGGGATTAGCCTAGAATGGTAAGCCATGACAGTCAGGAAGAAGGGATATCCATTTTTCATTAAAGAGTGGCTATATGAGAAAAATTTAAAGAGAGTTTGGAAGGTATTACATCTAGGTCCTCAAAATAATAAAAGCAAGTTTCATGGAGAATGTGGTTAATCACCATTAGTGTTAGATGTGGAGGAGATTGTGGGCTGATGGAGAAAGAAGTCAGAGCCATGAAAAAAGAACAAGTGGAAGGAAGGAAGGAAGGAAGGAAGGAAGGAAGGAAGGAAGGAAGGATGGAAGGAAGGAAGCGTAGGCAGACAACACATCCCTGGATAATTTCTAAAAGTTTACAATCATTTTTTTCACTAACAACATGGAAGTACAAGTGAACATAAGCATAGCCACTCATAGGTATACTTATAATGCTTTACATATATAAAGCTATAGTATAAAAGTGACTGGGCTATTAAGTGCAGCAACATGATCAATGGGATGTTTTTGTTGCCTTGGAATTGGTGGCTAAGATCCAAGTCTAAGGTACAAAGAGATATCCTATCCTAACCAACCTAAAGAGAACTTCAAATAATTGGGATCCTTCCTCCATGGGGTTATTAAATGGCAGCTGACCCACTACTCTCCTTAGTAAATACCACAAGTCCCTCCCTTTACCTACATGGGCAGAGATGGAGAGAGAAGGGGAAGAGAATTGTTGGAGTTGTAGGAAAGGATTATTGTCATTCCCTCCCTTCCCCAGTGCCAATTTGGGGAAATGGTGGGAGTCAAGACAGTTACTCAGAGAGGACCCTAAAATAAGACAGGAGAAAGAGAAAGAAGAAAGAAAAACAAGGGAGAGAGAGGAAGGAAGGAAGGAATGGAAAGAAGGAAGGAAGAAACTGGTATTTCATTCCTACTTGTGAGGTGCTTTGAAGTAGGGTCCTGAGCCAACAGTCAAAAAAAGAATTTTTGAGATGTTCTCAGTACAAAAAGATGTTTTTTTTTAAATCTTTTTTTAATTTATTTTCAGCTTAACAGTATTCATTGTTTTTGCACCACACCCAGTGCTCCATGTAATCCGTGCCCTCTCCAATACCCACTACCTGGTTCCCCCAAGCTCCCACCCCCCCCCGCCCCTTCAAAACCCTCAGATTGTTTTTCAGAGTCCATAGTCTCTCATGGTTCACCTCCCCTTCTAATTTCCCTCAACTCCCTTCTCCTCTCCATCTCCCCTTGTCCTCCATGCTATTTGTTATGCTCCACAAATAAGCGAAACCATATGATAATTGACTCTCTCTGCTTGACTTATTTCACTCAGCATAATCTCTTCCAGTCCCGTCCATGTTGCTACAAAAGTTGGGTATTCATCCTTTCTGATGGAGGCATAATACTCCATAGTGTATATGGACCACATCTTCCTTATCCATTCATCCGTTGAAGGGCATCTTGGTTCTTTCCACAGTTTGGCGACCATGGCCATTGCTGCTATAAACATTGGGGTACAGATGGCCCTTCTTTTCACTACATCTGTATCTTTGGGGTAAATACCCAGTAGTGCAATGGCAGGGTCATAGGGAAAATCTATTTTTAATTTCTTGAGGAATCTCCACACTGTTCTCCAAAGAGGCTGCACCAACTTGCATTCCCACCAACAGTGTAAGAGGGTTCCCCTTTCTCCACATCCTCTCCAACACATGTTGTTTCCTGTCTTGCTAATTTTGGCCATTCTAACTGGTGTAAGGTGGTATCTCAATGTGGTTTTAATTAGAATCTCCCTGATGGCTAGTGATGATGAACATGTTTTCATGTGTCTGATAGCCATTTGTATGTCTTCATTGGAGAAGTGTCTGTTCATATCTTCTGCCCATTTTTTAATATGATTGTCTGTTTTGTGTGTGTTGAGTTTGAGGAGTTCTTTATAGATCCTGGATATCAACCTTTTGTCTGTACTGTCATTTGCAAATATCTTCTCCCATTCCGTGGGTTGCCTTTTTATTTTGTTGACCGTTTCCTTTGCTGTGCAGAAGCTTTTGATTTCCATTTACAATAGTACCAAGAACCATAAGATACCTGGGAATAAACCTAACCACAGAGGTAAAGGATCTGTACTCGAGGAACTACAGAACACTCATGAAAGAAATTGAAGAAGACACAAAAAGATGGAAGACCATTCCATGCTCTTGGATTGGAAGAATAAACATCGTTAAAATGTCTATACTGCCTAGAGCAATCTATACTTTTAATGCTATTCTGATCAAAATTCCACCGGTATTCTTCAAAGAGCTGGAGCAAATAATCCAAAAATTTGTATGGAATCAGAAGCGACCCTGAATCGCTAAGGAAATGTTGAAAAACAAAAATAAAACTGGGGGCATTACGTTACCTGATTTCAAGCTTTACTACAAAGCTGTGATCACCAAAACGGCATGGTACTGGCATAAAAACAGACACATAGACCAGTGGAACAGAGTAGAGAGCCCAGATATGGACCCTCAACTCTATGGTCAGTTAATCTTTGACAAAACAGGAAAAAATATACAGTGGAAAAAAGACAGTCTCTTCAATAAATGGTGCTGGGAAAACTGGGCAGCTATATGTAGAAGAATGAAACTCGACCATTCTCTTACACTGTACACAAAGATAAACTCAAAATGGATAAAAGACCTCAACGTAAGACAGGAATCCATCAGAATCCTAGAGGAGAATATAGGCAGTAACCTCTTCGATATCAGCCACAGCAACTTCTTTCAAGATATGTCTCCAAAGGCAAAGTAAACAAAAGCATAAATGAACTTTTGGGACTTCATCAAAATCAAAAAGATGTTTTTATCAAAGCACAGGGACAGACCCCTGGGCAGAAAGAGCTGCACTGGGATTGTGAGGAGCAATTGATTATATACTTTGGCACTGCGGAAGGTAAAGACAAAGAAAATTTCCAAAAGGATTTTCATATGTTAAAGAAGACTAAGAGGATCCTGTAGGCCTAGCTATTGTCAAACTAAGGATGTTTTTTCCCCTCTAGCAAAGCATTGAAACAGTTGGGAGTTACTCAAGGAATGTCATCATCAGCCTGTCTCAAATATTTACCAAAGGGCTGCAGATTATAAGGAAATTGAATTTATCTACATTTCTTTTGCCTTAGTTCTCCACATCACTTGGACTTTAGCTTGTGAAGTAGACTTGCTAATCTTCTTCAGTATTGTTTTGAAGAAGAGGAAAATAGAATGGGGGGAGAAAGAGGATAGAAGAGAAAGGTGGGGAAAGTCTAAACTACCACTATGAGGAACAGAAAGGAAGTAAATGAAGTGGACCCCATGGTATCCCATAGGGCTTCCTGTTCCAAGCCCAAGATGGCCATTTAGGTATGTCAAAAGACACTCTGCAGTAAATATTCAGGAACAATCTCTGAGAAGTGATTAGGAAGAAATCAAATTAGACTTAGTCCTTCACATCAGGGAACCTTGAAATGGGATTACCATCATCAAATTAATTAACATACCCATCGCCTCACGTAGTTACCGTGTGTGTGTGTGTGTGTGTGTGTGTGTGTGTGTGTGTGTGTGTTATTTGAGGGGTGGGGAGGACATTATTATTGCATGTATTAGCCAGACTAGTCTGGCTAATTAATTTAAACAGAACAAAATTTCAGGCAACATATTTTACCCTAGGTCTCTATTTAAGTAAGCCATGATTCCCATTTTGACTGTGCATGAGCCTTGTTTTTGATTCCCATTTTGACTGTGCATGAGCCTTGTTTTTGAGTGATAACTTGGAAATTAAATTCTAATAGAATAGGTGGATTTAAAGTCTGACTTCCTTAAGCACACAAAACGTAAGAGGTTTGAACATAAAGTTCACAAGCCAGATCAGAATATGATATTACTTCCTAGTCATATCTCCTATTTGTTATTTCTGTAATACATAGCTTTGACTCTAAGCATTTACTCAACCCAACATCATTCTCCTTATAGGCAGGAGAATGTTTGATATTTACTTGCTGTAAGATGAGAACTCTGTGGACAACATTCTCACAGCGGCAGTCCAGGCCTCCTCCTCTTCCTAATGTACCCTGAAAAGGTTCCAGTTGATTGTAAATACTTGCCAGCAAGTTCTGAAGTGTGTCCAGCTGTTTTTTCAGCTTGCTGTTAAGAACCTTCACACCACAGCCCCGAGCTTTAATTTCTTCCATTTGAGAGAAATGGTCATCCAGTCATCTTTCAGCTCACAAGGCCTGAAGAAGTCACCTTTCATTCCAGATAACCCTGGCTTCTGGCACATTCTTCATTAATAAAATCAATCCCCAGGAATATAAAAGTGAGATAGCTCAATGTGATCTGACAGCTAGTGGCCAGAAACATAAGCCAACTGACATCTGAAGAGCCCTGAGGGATTGAAATGCAGTCTGTATATCTGTTCAGCTTCCCAGCATAGGTTTTCTCCCAATACCTCCCAAGTTTCATTCTGTCTTTTAGTCTGACAGCCTGCTGTATAATATTTGTGTTCAAAAAAACCAGAGCTATATAGAATATGATGACATAAAACATAATGCACTTAAAATCACAATCCAATGATAGATGTCTTTGAAAAAAGAATACAATGAGCAAGGTTTCCTATGTCTTCCCTAATCAATGAGACCTATTGTGAGTGATGAATAACTTACTGATTTAACACTCTATTATTGTGGCACTGAGATTAAAGTTATAGTCTGATTAACCAAAGACATATTTCTGGATGATAAAATTTCATACCTATTAAGTTTCTGTATTACAGCTTGAGAAATGATATTTTACCTCTCCATTGTATCACCACCCCAATATTATAACAAAGTTCTATAAACTCCATTGGCAAAGTCCAACTCTCCTTAGTAAGTACAGCTTTAAGACCCAAAATGACATTGGAAAGGGGCGTCTGGGTGGCTCAGTAGGTTAAAGCCTCTGCCTTCGGCTCAGGTCACGATCCCAGCATCCTGGGATCGAACTCCACATCGGGCTTTCTGCTCGGCAGGGACCCTGCTTCCTCCTCTCTCTCTGCCTGCTTCCCTGCCTACTTGTGATCTCTCTCTGTCAAATAAATAAATAAAATCTAAAAAAAATGACACTGGAAAATATTTTCATAATTCTAGATACTCAGGTGCAATTAAAAATATACTATTGAGCATTATTAATGCATAAAGCTCACCCTTCATATTCATTAATGCATTTAGTTATATATTTTAAATGGCTAAAACTCTATGATACAAATTGCTAATTCTATCCATTAAGACTGAGATAAGTTATGAAGAGCATGAAGATTCCTGAAAGATTATAACAATACTAAATAGTTAAAGTAAGGTTAGCACACATCTTCATACCAATGCTTCAGTTCTAAGAAACAGAAAAGTTCCTTTGAATTTATTTCAGAGGCAAGATTAGAGTCTGTGTGATGTCAACAGGCCTCCTCCCCAGCAGTCTTTGTGTGCCTTCAATATGTCCAAAGAGATAAGCAGATCTTGTGTTCCTGACAATTAGACAGGAAGCAATAACTATGCCCTGTTTGGTATTTCAGGCAGCTCCCCCTCCGAGACTGCATCTCCAGGCTTAGCTCCAAACAGACAAGGATTTTTCCCTCTGACAAGAGAGCCTCTCCCACATCAGGAGTTCAAGTCTCTCCCTACAATGATTTTCTCTAGTCACAGAGTTTTTTGTCCAGCGTTACGGGCCTTATCTACAGTACTGGTATTTGGAAGTAAATTCCATATGACATTATATTGCAGTCAACTCCTCCATCAGTCTTGCCAAAATTCCATTAAGTTGTGTTTCCAAAATTCCAGTCAGTCCATGACATTATTAGGTTTTCAAATTGTACCACCCATCTTTTTCATAATGATATTAAGCTTAATCAGCTCTCTTCTATGAACTGCACTTTGTGATGTTTGTTTTAATCTCCCAAGAAGTTTCTTCCAGATTTTCAATGTGTTTGTCATTTTCCATAATTTAGAAATCCAACTTTGCTATTTTAGGCAAGAGTACTTCAAGTCCCCCTCCCTCCCAGGAAGGTCATGGAGTTATATAGTTTCTTGATTCTGGAAATAATTTCCCAAAACCAGCCTTTCATGTGGAATCCAGAGTTCTCGACAGAGTCATTTTCCATCTAACTTGCCTTGTTGTTTAGATATTGTAGAAAATTAATCATTTAAGCACCTAATGTCAATGTTAAACATGTGCCTCATGTGAACCATATACTCTGTGCTTTTGTAATAAAAAGCTGAATGAAAAGTGGAAAATCTGGTCAATCATTCAAATAAGTGTCTATTGTTAGAATCAAAGGTTTAAATGTAATTTTAGAGAAATTTGGCTTTGATTTCCCTAACATCAAATGAAGAGTTAGAGAATTAGTCTCCCATACAATAGTAATCCATCTGCTGAATTTGTAAAACCTGAAAATGATAGTAAATTTGGAAGAGTGTTCATGCTTGAATAATCAATCAACCCCCACTTAAAAATATATATGAACATTTGTGCATAACTATTTGATTTGATTTGGTAAATATTATTGAGTTGTAATTTACATTAAATATAATTCATCAAGTTTAAATGTGCTATTAAGTAAGTTATCAAATATATATGCAGTTATGCAACCACCACAATTGTGATATAGAATAATCTCATCACCCTAAAAAATTTTCCTTGTACCAATTTGCAGTAATCCTTTTCCCCACTACCCAAAACCCCAGCCAATGGAAATCACTAATCCACTTTTTTTTTTAAAGATTTTATTTTTATTTATTTATTTGACACAGAGAGAGAGATCAGAAGTAGGCAGAGAGGCAGGCAGAGAGAGAGGAGGAAGCAGGCTCCCTGCTGAGCAGAGAGCCCGATGTGGGGCTCGATCCCAGGACCCTGGGACCACAACCTGAGCCAAAAGCAGAGGCTTTAACCCACTGAGCTACCCCGGCGCCCCACTAATCCACTTTCTATCACTATTGCTTTATCTTGTCTAGAATTTTATATAAATGAAATCAAACAGTATATATTCTTCGTGTCTAGCATCTTTCACTCAGCATCCTACATTGAGATTCCAACCATGTTTCTGCAAGTGTCAGGAGTTTGTTCCCTAGCACTGATTAGTATTCTATTAGTTTGCCTTTTTAGTTCTTCACTTCCAAAATCAGGATTAACCTAATTCCAGAAGAGCTGGTAGTGGAAGTAGTTACCCAACTATGGAAAACCCTGCTCCTGCCCACAATGATATGGCCTGATGTCATAATCTCCTACAAATGAAAATACTGTTGGCTTCAAATACTTCCTGTGCTCTGGAATGACTGCAAGTGGTGTTTCCTTGGCTTAATTTCAACTGACTTCTGGCCAATGAAAGGCAAGATATTGGAGAGTAGGAAAAATAGAATAAGCCTAGTATTTCTCTCTCCGGTCTTTCTTTTTGTCAGCTCTTTTGAAAAAGGCTCAATTTCCTCTTTGACTTCAGCTCCCATCATACAAGTCCAACATAGTTCTAGTTTCCATCAGGTCAACCCAACCCTGGGCTCAAATAACATCAATTTATTTCATTCCTTTGTCTTTCAAGCCTAATAGTAATTCCTTTGACTTTCAAGCCTAGGCACTTTTGCTGCTGCCAATTTCTGGATGTCCAATGTTCTTTGTTTGGTTCTCATTTCTACCATCACCTACATAACCAACTCTCTGCATTACATTTCCTCTGCAGGTTATTTGAAGTGTATTCGTTTTTCTGGTTAGATCCTGCTGTGGACTGAATATTTGTGGCCTCCAAAATTCATATGTTGAAACCCTAATCCCAATGGGATGGTAGTTGAAGGTGGGCCTTTGTGAGGTAATTTGATCATGAGGGTAGAACCCTCATGAATGGGATTAGTGTCCCAAGAAGAAGAAGAGAGAGAGCTAGCATGTTCTTAATACATGTGAGGATACAAGAAGTTAGCAATCTGCAATCCAAAAGAGGGCCTCACCAAAACCCAACCATGCTGGCACCATGATCTTGAACTTCTAGCCTCCAGAACTATGAAAAATAAATCTCTATTATTGATAAGTCACTTAATGTATGGCATTTTGGTATAGCAGCCCAAGCTAAGACAAATCTTGATTATATTTCACAAATTCAGAATCAATTCCTCTTATCTATCTTCACCTAACTTTTAATACAAAATTTATCCTATTTAATCCTCATACTAATACTGGGGCATAATTATTATTCCCATTTATAAACTAAGAAATGAAGCCTAAAGAAGTTATATATCTATCATACAGAAGGTCACAGTGCTAATAAGTAACAGAAGTTAAGATGCTAAAATGTTGAGAATAAATTAAAGGGGCTGATAATGGGCAATGAGAAGTGCTGTGTAGGCTAAGTGTGGTTAGCAGACAGTATGAGAGTTTACATATCCTTGGGCAAAATGTAAAAATATTCTATAATCTGTTCCATATGAATACAAACTATTTCTAATCCTCTTTTCTGATCAGAATGGAAAGAACACTTTTCCCAGATTAATAATCTTAAACAATGCATCCAAGTTTGTGTTAATCTTTTCTAGCAACAAGAGCCTATCCAACACAGAAGCTAAACCTGGCTACTACTTGGTTGAGTTTGTGGCAATTTGCTCTCATCTTCTAGGATCCATCGGGTTTTTGCAGGGGCCAGACTAGTAAATAGAAATACAATGGCAACCACCATCTTGGATTTTTTTTATGTCTGTAAGGTTGGTGTTAATCACTGTCATTCCTCCTCAGAAACAATATTGTGATTTACTATTTGGTCAGGAGCTGGCAGGTAGAGTTAGATAATTCTATTTAATCCTTCCTACTACAATAGTTCTTATCCCAAAGACCAAAGACTGGGGAATGTGCCAAATATAAAGCATGTCTATTCAAATTATACAATCAGAAACTGGGCAAATGACCACTTTGGAGCCGGGCCTAAGCTCCTATTATGTCCCCACTCTAACAGGGCATGGTGATGGCAACCTGGACCCTATACCTAAGAGCTCTCAAAATGTTTGGGCATTCCTCTTTCCATGTTCTATATTTACCTTACTAAATGGCCACAGGTCCCTTTGGGGAAACAACTGAGGACATATTACTCAGTACATCGTCATGGTGCTACAGGGTCCTTCCTCTTGAGGATCTGGCATCCGGCCTCTCTTTCAGTCAATGGAATCCCACTGTGAAACTGTTTGAAGACCAAGGATCAAGCCTTTTAATTAAGGCAACTGCTCTCAATCTCCTGACCATCCTTTCTTGAGCTCTTTGTAGAAAAACAATAAATTCTTGGCTATCCATTTATTTTACTGCTAGACATACCATGTTCTATTAAGCAGCTCCACACTTAGAATTTCAAGAGAAAATTGACTATTTCTTTCCTATTGTATCCCTTCTCCTCAGGAGAGACCAGGAGTCTTTGATTTGATATAAAGAATTTCAGAACCCTAAAACGATTCTTGTTACTAATAGTATCAACATGTTAATATCGATGAGATGTCAAAGTCAAATATAAATGTTACCTTCCACATATAATCCAGTCTATAAGGTGTTCACTGTAACAGTGCTGCATCAGGAAGGGCTTCAACTAAACTTAGAAAAGAACTGACTTTGTTTACATTTGGATATTTAAAATTGTGCTAATACTGTGTTTACCTTTAAAATAAGAGTAGAAAATATAAACACTACTTCAATTCCTTCATCCATAGGTATTTTTATTTCTCTCACAACATAACTGCTGCTATTTTCTTTCCCATTTTGTTGCATAAGAGTGTTAAGAAACATAAAAGTTAAAGAGAGAACACTCAGTGAATGACTTCACTGTTGAAATATCACTTCTAGGTATTGGGAAAGATTAAGAAAAAGAAGCTGTGGTTTCACTGCAAGGTTTCTAACTATAAATATTTGGACACATCTTATCCAGACCCAACAGAGCTGAAAGGAGGAACATTTTTATTTGTTCAAGCTTTCAAAGATGTCATAGAAGAAAATAAAAAGTCAGTAATTATATATTAAGGTGGCATACGATATAGGATATATGTAAACTGGGCAAATAGTGACTTTTGACATTTTTAGATCTGAACTTGGAAGAATTCTACTGCTGTGTAAAAATACTGATGATGGGTAGGGAGAGGGTGGTGGGGTTATGGACAATGGGGAAGATACATGCTATGATGAATGCTGTGAAGTGTAAACCTGGTGATTCACAGACCTGTACCCCTGGGGCTAGTAATACATTATATGTAAATTAAAAAATTAAAAAAAATACTGATGATGGGGGGAAATAGTATTATGATAATCAAAAGAGAAAACGGGTTCTTATTAAATATAACGTGAGCAAGGAGAGAAATGGGGTCATTTAGAAAGGTGGCAGAGAGTGAGTGATTTTATTTATAAAGAGAAAAATGGAAGAGGCACCTGTGTAGCATAAGGCAGATAGATTTGGGTGGGAATGTGGTGTCAGTCTTGTCAGGTTCCTTATGCATAGGTTCTGTGATAGCAGAAATAGGGAGGAGAGCTATGTACCCTCTAAAGAGTACATAAATCATGAAATAAAGGCATATTACATGCTATTAGTCTCCTCAAAATCTGTAACATACACAAACGGGGAAATTACATATGTACATATACTCTTCCCCAAAGCTGTTATTTTTATTATATCATATCATAAGTCTCAGTTTCTCTAAAACACTGCCAGTTAGACCCAAACTTGTATATACCTTTGGAATATATTTTCTTGGATATACAGTTTTGGGGTATCTCTAAGCCCTGGAAATTCTTCGCTTCAGGTAAACAAACAAAAAGTACAAATTATATTCCTATTACAACTCTTGTTTTCCTCTGCAATCTAAGTTTGAGGACAGAACTTCATACTCTTAAATTCAGATTCAGCCCAAACCAGAATTCACCAGTAAAACAATAATACTGTGAATCACTCATTCTATTAAATGGAGTAGAACGTATTTTAATCTAACAATCCTTCTCTTCCAAATTTGCTAAATCATAAAAACCAGATATCATCTAAGAAAAGGATATCATTGTCATTGTCTTAAACTGATCCTTAAAAAGTTAAAAATAAAAACAATATCTTAATTCTTAAATACTAAAACATGTAATTACCACATAAGTAAGGATAGCAATCTAAAATTGCAAATCATATCTCAATTTGAATTCTGAATTTAATAAAGTAGCATCCATTCCAACCACAGAAACAACTTTCTTGTACAACAGATACATAAATATTTAATGGCTTGGCTCCATAAAGTCCTAGATTATTGAAATTTGTTATAATATTAACCAAATTAATCAGTTAGGTATTTATGAAAAGCCAATGGGTATACTAATCTGATATTTGATGTAACTGTTTCCCAACTAGAACACCAGACTTGATAATCCAAACAAACAGAAAAACAACGACAACACCAACAACCAGCAGTTCCAAGAGAACAAAAGTTGTATCAGGCAGGTAAAGGCAAAAAAAATAGTCAGGTCTTTGGAGGTTTGTGTAAAGGTCTACAGTCAGCTTTTGTCTCTAGAAACAGGCAAAGTGTCATTTCTTTTCTCAGAGTGTTCAGAACTCTAACGATGGTTGAAATGTAAAAAAATGGAGACTCCAAGGTGGAGATGGGAAACTGAAGTCAGGCTGCAGACTCATCATCTGCCAAAGAGTGATGGAATGTTGGAATGCACAAGCGTGGGGGGGAGCTTTGAAAATCACCAGTAGCAACCATACACAGAAAAAAAAAAAAAATCCAACTTCATTCCATGAACTTTGAAAAGTTAATAGCCAAGGAAAGCACTAGGATTCTGGTTAGCACAACAGGACTCTTAAACAGGGCCTCAGAAGCCGTCCAGGGGGATGAAGGAAAATCTATCAAATTCTAACAGATCTCACCAATACCGTATAATCTGTAGAGACATGAAAATAGAGAAAGCCAGCAAAATGCTCAAGAGCAGGTGCCCAAATTATTAGAGACTGGGTCTTGGGCCCTCAGCAAATGCACAAAAACGTCAGGGCTTTCCATTTTACAGGGCTTTACTCTGAATAGAGAAAATGATATGAAACCCTAGATTATACTGCCACAGGACTAAGGGTACAACTGCAACTAGTTATGGACAAAATCTAAGAAGAGAAAACAGGGGTCAGGTTATCCAATATATGCTGCAATCAGGCCTTAATAAGATCACCTCTTTCCCATCCTATCCCTATCAGCAGCTCTGAAAAAGTGGCTAGAACTCACATAACACAGCCCTAAAACTAAGATCACAGGGAGGAATAGTTCTCAACTATGGTAGAGGCAAATTGCAACCACCCACTCTCTGAATCAGTTCCAATTTTAGTTCAGTTTACAGCTGCTCCTATTTAGCAAAAGCTAAATAAAAAATAACTATGGGAGCCTGCCTGGCTCCGTCCATGGAGCACGCGACTCTTGATCTCAGGGTTATGAGTTTAAGCATCATGTTGGGTGTGCAGCCTCCTTTAAAAAAATAAATCAATAAAAATAAATAGATAAAAACATGCTTACTACAGACAGAGACCGCAAAAAGAACCCTTAAAAAGTGAAAGTAACTACATATACACACACACTACACCAAAAGAAAATAAAGGAAAAAAAATTTCAGGGAGATTATGACATTCAACAGCCAGATAAAGAATTTATTTTGGGAAAAATAAATAATCAAACAAACCTAATGAAAAGAGTATCATTCCTACAAACACATCATGCTATGAAAGAACTTAAAAAATTTAGTAACATAAAAGCTTAAAGCTAAGATAAACAACCAAATGAAAAAAGAGAGAGAGAGAGAGAAACTCCAGAGCAAAAGAAACAGAGATCTTAAATACCATTTGCAAACCAATAAATAAATTATAAACATCAAGCCACAGACATACCAAAAAGCATGAGATTATTAAGTGCCTAAAAAGGACATAAACTAACAATTTAGTCAAGTAGAGAAAATGTGGTACATGTAGAAGGAAAAGAGGATCCAGGTCAAGGAAATAAGTACATGTGGTGTGCCACATGCAACAAATTGCACAGACATTATGTCCAAAGACATAATATAAAAATTTCCTAAATTAATGAAAGAACTAAAATGGCGGACTGAAACGTTATCAAGTTCTGAAATATAAAATGGATGAGACTTCCCAGAGAACCAAAAAGTCCAATCAGCCAGAAAATAAACCAAAAGAAAGATCTCAATAGAAACAATGTTAAAAAAACAACAACAACAAAAAAAATGTGCTGCCTGAAGGGTACTGAATCCACCTACATGCAGGAAAAATAAAACTAAACATCAGTGACATTCATGTTATAAAAACAGAATACTACTCTAATATTTGACAAAGTAAAAGGAATCATATAAATAATAAAAACACTGAAGGTCAAGTAAGGAAGTTGGAAACAATATAAGGACTCACTTTCTTATTTTCACAAAAATAAGTCATATAATACTACATAAAATTAAACTTAGAATTTTTTATATATTGATGTTTTTATAATTTTTTTCTTAACTTTAAGGGGATTTTTATGAAATTTTGTACTAAAAGTTATTTTCAAAACTACAAAATCCATTTAATTTTTCTTTGTGTTAAGTCATTAGTTAATAGTACTAAACTAGAATTATTGTAAAACCTCATTTAATAAAAATTATTACTATCTGTGTGTATTTGTGTTGAGTATATATCTCTCTGTGGGAACTGAAGTATAGCAAATTGTCTGAAATAATATTTTTTAAAGATTTTATTTATTTATTTGACACAGAAAGAGAGATCACAAGTAGGCAGAGCAGCAGGCAGAGAGAGAAGAGGAAGCAGGCTCCCCACTGAGCAGAGAGCCTGATGCGGGGCTCGATCCCAGGACCCTGAGATCATGACCTGAGCTGAAGGCAGAGGCTTAACCCACAGAGCCACCCAAGCACCCCAGTCTGAAATAATATTTATCTAAAGCTAATGATGGGGGTTTTTTGAGACTATAAAATTTATGGTGATATTGTGTTTTATCTTCGTTGATCTCCATTTTGCTTATATTTTTCATATACTGTTATCATATCAATAATAAAATCATTTTTTTTTCTAAAATTTGTGAAGAAGTACTGGATAAGATAGTGACAAGTCACACACTTGGAAATATTTGTCTATTTTACAGTTTTTTTGGCTGAGACTTTGTTGAGCTAAACAATTTTATCCTAAAGGACAAAAAGCTGTTAGCCAGCTAAAAATAATGGGTTTTCAGAGAGGGAACTGGACAACAGAAGTGCAATGAATTTTTTTTTTTTTTAAGTCCAGCAAAACACTTGGGAAAATCATTGTTGACAGCCAAAGAATAATAATAAAATTCTGCATTGCATCGTGCTTTCCAACTTCAAAGTTCTCTTCAGAGAATATTTTAACTATTTCTTATTGAATACCCTGAAGATACTAGGAACAATTTTGCTTTTCATTACTGAAAAGGAGAAACAATTACAAAAAACATGTCTTCTTCCCTCTATGTTTATGGATGCTTGTTGGTTTTCTAACAATACAGTGAGAATGGAGCAGGCAAATTAGTGATTTAAGAAAAAGCTCACAATTTAAAACATGAACAATTCTCAATTTTTACAAGTGTGTTAGACCAATAAATACATTTATATATTAACCTAAATGTATGTCATTCATCATCCATCATTTGCAGAAGTGTATTATGAGTTCAAACATCTACATAGAAATATAGAAAAATAAACTAGAATAATCTCTGGCCCAATCTTTCCAGTTTTGCAGATGAGGAAACTGAAATCCTGAAGCTAGAGGGGTATATAATTTGCCAAAATTCATTTACCTTGAGTTCAAATTCACATCTTCTCTCGGGCCGTTTTTCTTCCTATATCACCTGGCAATACTTCTCTTGAGTCCTGTTTTTGTTTGTTTTTGTTTTTGTTTTAAAAAGGAAGATGCCAAATCAGATCATCTTTGTGTCACATAAATAAATAGTTGAATAAAATTTCTCCTTAAATTTTTATAAAACCAATTTTTGTGTAAAAACATGGTAGATTTTTAAAAAATAAATTTTTACACATGAAAATACTAACTACCTGATTCTTCCATGATTTATAAGTCCTCTAACACTAGGAAACCAGTTTTTCCTTTTTTACATGTCTACAGTGTTAAATTTTTTAAATTAATTTTTAGATCTCCATACCTGCAAGATAATCTGTCACCCTCAAGTAGTTAGTTGCCTTGTCACCAGCATGCCCAATAAAAGTAAGGGTCCTTTCCTTTTTATCCCTAAGATATAAGCTATCAATGCCACCCAAAAATGGTCATCAGACCCTTTGAACAAACTTTCCTTCAAATAGTTAAACTTTCACATAAGTGCTTTTTGTTTTCCATAAAATTCAAAGCAATAGGGAAATAACACAGAAGCAACAGTATGATTAAGAGAAAGATGATTAGAAAGCAGGAGACTAAGATTCAAAATAATTCCTAGGTTCTTGCACAGAATTTTTCCAAAGTCCTAATTAGAAATGAAAGTCCTCATTTTACCTCATGTTGAGGAAGAGTGCTGTAAAATAATTATAACCAAAACCAAAGGATTTTATCATGATTACACATAAATACATAGCTTACAGTCAGTGTTCCATTTAACTTTCATCAAGAAGTGGCAAAAAAATAACTAAAAAAATGAAGCCTACCAAAAATCATTTACAATCTAACTGAAAAACAAATTATACCATTTTCTCTGGATTTTTTTTAAATAGAAATCTTTACAAATGCATAGTGAAATAGTAAAGGCATAGGGGATGTGTAATTTAGACTTTGGACAACTAACCTTAGGAGTCCAAGTATTCTGTGCTGCTGGCTAAAGACTCGGTAAAGAATAGACATTTTTATAGAGTACAAGACCAAAAGATACAGCCAATACCCAAAAGGTAAGGCCAGGGCAGGAGGAGCGGAGGAATATGAGACACTTTCTATGGGACCCACACATGTTTGGATGATTTGTGCATGATATCACACTGATAGGGGGTGGGGGCATAAGTAATGGGCTTCCCACAAAGAAAACAGGGAACTCGTGGGAAGGAAGCCTAGCACTTGGAAACCTGGCACTGAGGGTAGGACAGATACATGTACCAAAGTATTAGTTGCAGAGAAAACAAAGAAAACCAAACTCTTAATTCCTCCCTGTTTCAAGACATAAACCTGAAGTGGGGCTGAAACTGTAGAGAAGGATTATTAATTCTGGGGACAGAGGGTATGGAGACAGGAGCCAACTGGATGCTGTAATGCAATTCAGTAAGAATCCACCATTTCTTTTAGACAACCTTTTCCTGACATCTTTGATAAATATCCAAATGTGAAATTCAGTGACACCCTCAGAAGCTCCTAAGAGTAAGTATCTCTTCCTTCATTAGTTAGGTACATAAAAAACAAATGCAAAGAAGTCTAGATGTACCTCTACACTACAGTTTCACAATACACTAGACACTTTTCAGTTTATACTTTCAAATTTATAGACTGAATATTCAGAATGACTTGGTTAAACTGGCATCAGTGCCAAAACCAAATCCTTCTTACATCTTGGTCCTCAAAAGGCATTATGGTAATACAAGTATTAGGAAAGATATTTTGGTCATTTTTAGTTTATTAAAAATATAATTTAACTGAGGGTGCCTGGGTGGCTCAGTCAGTTAAGTGTCTAACTTCGGCTCAGGTCATGATCCCAGGATCCTAGGATCAAGCCCGACACCGACATCAGGCTCCCTGCTCCCTGCTCTGTAGGGAGCCTGTTTCTCCCTCTCCCTCTGCCTGCTTCTCCCCCTGCTTGTGCTTTCTGTCAAATAAATAAATAAAATCTTAAATATATATGTATACATATATATTTAACTCATTATGAAACAAAAATTATTAATACTGTTTTCTCTCAAGCCTATCGCTAGAGGCCAGCAACGTTTATCTAGTCTGTGTATAGCACTGGCCTTGTGCTATTTCCCTCTTCTCAGATTTGAGCTATTGTAACACATGGAAAACAAGAGAAGGCTGACACTCAGTCAAATGTTTTAGAGGTTTTGAAAATTCGCATAGCAGCAAACATTTAAATCTATAACTAATATGAAGTTTTAGGAATTTCAATCTTTCAATTACTATAGTTCATCGTAAAATCAATTTAGGTAAATTTAAGTAATAGAACACAGGGGTAAAAAGCACAGTCTTTGGAATCAGAGACCTGAAATGGAATTCTCATTCTGCCTTGTGTTAGTAAGTTGGGATAAATTGTTAAATCTGTCTAAATCTGTTTCTTCTTCTATTCAAAAAATAAGAATAATATGATGAGTTACTCTGTGGAATGTCATGAAGATTAAGTAAGCTTATACATGTAAAGCAACGAGCATTGCTTGGCACAGAATAGCTACTCATTGCTCTAAAATTCCATTACCTTTATTTCTATTCTTATAAGCGGGATAGCTCACAGGAAGCTTTCAGACAAGTGTTGGAGATGCAATTCTGATCATTAGCGTTTAGCAGTTACAATACCAGCCACTGCTAGGTGAGGCAGGCAACCACAGATCTGTACCAGAAAGCCCCTGTGGTTAGCTGAATGTTAGCTCCTGACAATAGCCACGTTCGAGCTAATGTGAAAGGCTCCCTCTAATAAACGCTACTAGTGTTTCTAACATGCCCACTAAGTATTAAAAGAGAAATTCGGAGAGCTTTTCCAAATCTAAACAAAATTATTGGATTTGATTCAAACAAAAAGTCTGCCCGTTCCCAAACTGTTTGAATCAATCCCTAGAACACAGACCAAAATGGTTTTTGTTTGTTTTAAGTACGAGTCTCTTTTAGATGCTGTGTCATCTAGCAGCAAGGGCCGAAGGAATACTTCCCTCCTTAGTCTTTAGAACTGAGACCTACAAAGCATTTGTAAAACTCGGACTCCCACTTTCAACCATCATCAATCTCTAAATTTAATAAACTTTCTAGCCAGAGCCTCCATTGCCAGTGTAAAGAGTGACCAGTATACACGAAATGAACCATGGTTCTTAGTCTAGCAACACACTGATTCTGATAGAAGGCAAAGGCCAACACAGAAGAGACCCTCAGGGGAGATGTTGAGAAATTAACAGTGTTGCCTATTAAATTTAACACTATACATCTGCACGAACACTGTGAAGGTCTGAAAAATCATGTTATTCTTATCACGTGCCCATTTAGGTGAACACGTTTATTTTAATGTAGGAGGTCTCCAGGGATCTGAATATTTTGTTCCTTTCAACATTTTATGTACCACATAGACAAAATGGAGTACAAGGAAGAATGACTCTTCCTTTCTGTGTTCCCAAAGGAGAATGCAAAAAACATTTATTCATATTAGCCCTTATGTGCATTACATTTGAATTGCAAATTAGTATTATTTTCTGCCTCCTTATTTATTTCCTTGAATGTAAGGTACAGAGTGGAAAGCAAGGGCAATAGAAGCCAAATAAGTGACTTGCCAATAGAAGCACACCTTCACTTCTAGTATAATTTACCTCCTGCCATTTCAGTGCCATTTTTACCCTACGCTATGACAGTTGACAGGAATCACCGTCCAGGCATCAAGCTGTCACCAACCAAGAGAAATCATTCCTCAAAGAAAATGAAAAATTGTTTAACTTGTTAACTCTTACACACGAGCATAAGTAACTCTGCAGTCACTTCAGATAGAATTTTGCCACCATCCTCCATCCCCCTGAGCACTAACAGGAAAGCAGTGTGAGTAGGTAGGAGACCCATGTGTCCTCCACTCACAGCCTGCCTCAGGCACACCATGGTAAGCCACTACTCCCCCTGGGTATAGATGCTGTTCTTTACTGCTCCTGTGGAAAAGGAAAGAGAAGTGTCCTGTCCAGAAAGTCCACTGCTGCTGCAGCTCTTGGTAGAGGATACTGAGAACGGCTTTCTTCTGCCTGGAGATAGAGTTGATGGGTGGGGAATGCTTGAGAGGGGGACCAAATGGGTTGTGGGCATTTTTTCAACCTGTGGGTTTCAACATGTTTTGCTTCAAAGGAGGAAGGATAATAATATCACAGAGGGTAAGGAAACAGTACAAATACAGTGTTCTGTATTTGCTAATAGTACCTGCTGGTTTATAGGCATCACAGGTAATGCAAACTTCCATAGGTGAGTTATAACCTGAGCCAATTTTTCTGGAAATACTAACACAAGTGGAAACCAATTTTGAAATAAAAGGGAAGAAACAAAAATTAAATGCTCCAAGTGTAAAACTTTTCCAAGTTTTTAATAACTGTATTTTATATGACTAAAGACTATTTCCTCAATAAAAAATTCATTTTTATCAAGCTTTTGAGTAGCGACTAGTCTAAGTATTCCTAAGATACTCTGAGATGTATACAAAAATGTATTCAAAAGAACTGTTAACTTCAGATCAAATTTGTAATAGTAAAAAGCCAGAAACATTTTAGTGTTCAGAGCATTGTTGATTAAGAAAATTATGTATTCCAATATAATAGAATATGTATAATTAAAAAACGTTGTTCACAAAGTTTTTGATTATATGAGAAAATACCCATAACATAAAGTTAAATAGAAAAAGTAATGTGACATAGAAAAATCAATATGTTTGATGAGACCAGAGAAAGTGGGGGGATTTATTTTTGTTCTCTCCTGGGAGAAATGGAGTTGAGAAGAGAGAGGAGGAAGGAAAGTAGGAGAGAGACAAATAACATGAGGAAATCACCCAGGATTTTTAAGGAATTCCCAATATTCAATTTTAAAATTGCATTTGCCAAAGTAAACTCTTTTTTGGCCCTCTTAGACCTCACTTAGATTTATAAGCGAAGTCTTTATGAGAGAAGGGTAAACAGATGCTGATTTTACCTATGGATGCATGCTTGGATAGATATAAAGAAATTCATATAAGAATTTGCTAAAGGCAGTAAGCTGGTGCCTGCAGTGGCCATGAGGCTTGGGAAGGAGCCCAGGCTTTAAAAGCAGCATATGATCCAAGGTCCCATAGTAAGCAAGTGGCACAGCAACATCTATACTTTCAAAATAATGGATGCCCTTTTTTTTTCTACTCCATTGCCCATCAGTGAGTTTTCCAAATCATTCTCTAATGGAAATAGTTACTTTGATAATTAAGAAAAATAGCAGTAAATACCGAAGGGAAGATATTTTAGAACCCACATGGTTTAGTACCATTCAGAAGCTGTCCAAGGACACTTGGGAAACATCTATGCCTGTATTTCAAGTGGTGGATAGCGTATCTTTTGGTTGGAAAGGAATCCCAACAGTGGGCAAGCAAAGAAAGAACAATTTAGACCCCAGCAAAGAAAAGTCAACATCCCAGAACATGGCTGAGTATTTTAAAAGAGCACAGAAGTGACACCTCAGTCCCTTAACTGATTGATTCTTAACTTTGGATCAGGTCCTGATGCCAGCGTCATGAGATGGAGCCCCCTGAAGAGCCAGACCCACCCCTGCCTTTGGAGCTGCCTCTCTCATCACCCAAACCCCGGCCCCATGTAGAGCCCCAGGTCTGTGCTCAGCAGGAAGTCTGCTTGAGATTCTCTCCCTCTGCTCTTCCCCCAGTTGTGCTCATTTGCACACACTCTCTCTCTCTTAAATAAATTAACTAAAAAAAGAAACAGAACACAGGAAAATCTTAGAAAGCTAGAAGATGCTGTAATTCATCAAATGGTATAGCCCTTTGGTAATAACAATCAGGGAGTGTTTGCTGAGAAAGGCACTGCTCTATGTGTATTGGTTCATTTAAATTCATTGGTTCAACAAACCTGTGAGGTAAATGTTATGGTTATCTCCATTTTAAAGATGAGAAAACCAAGGCACAGAGTGATTAAATAACTTAGCCAATGTTACTCAGATAGTAAGTGATATAGCCAGGATTTGAACCCAGATAGTCCAACTCCGAATCTCCAAAAACTAACAATAAAAAAGAGCTTATGAAGTACCAAGAACTGTGTTGGGGGTCTCACGTGAATTACCTATATAATCCATCTCTTGAAATAGGTATTACTATTACCTATATTTACAAACAGTAAAATCAGGTTTATATGGAAAAGTAGCTCATTAGTTCTACTTTATCATACTTTATGGTGTCAAGATCTTTTTATTCCCCTATCTGAATATAGACTTTTAATTCCATGGGCAAAAGGCATACTATCATTATAAATAAGCTTATTATTTATATAATAATGCATTTATTCATTCAGACGGCATTGTATAATAACCAGATGTTAGTGGTTTCCATGACAAAACATGAAACTAAGTTTTAGACAGGAAATGAACTTCAGTAATATCAACCATGGCTTACATACACCAGCATTATTTCTGTGAACTACCTGTGTGTTCATGATTCATGGTGACTATCAACTGATTTAATTTTAGTTGGTATCTACTATCATTCAAGTTTGGTGGAGTGGGTGAAGGTAATATGAAGAGAATAGAAAGGAGAGGAGAAATCAAAGGAAGGAGAACATTTTCTAAACTGTTTCCCAAAGCAAAAGTCTAAGCCTTGAGAGTACCTAAAGATCATCTCTGCTGCTGTACTTTGTTTCAGATGGCTATAGCACCCTCTGGTGAATATCTTATATTTTACAATTTTCTCCAAAATAATATAGGTAATATGCTGTACTTTGTTTCAGATGGCTATAGCACCCTCTGGTGAATATCTTATATTTTACAATTTTCTCCAAAATAATATAGGTAATATGCT
>NW_019154101.1:17142403-17189364 GCF_002288905.1 Enhydra lutris kenyoni
AAGTGGCTTTTGGAAGTAGTTCCTCTGTTTTTTGTTTTTGTATGTAAGAATATGCCCAAATCGATTTGCTTCATCTCAGAAGCTGTTCCAACACCAAAGTGAGTACTATATAACATGCAAATTCCACTTACAGAAACAAATAAGAAAAAGGACTGGGTATTTTGGATTAATCAATTTAATTGTGGAGCATACTACTTTAGAAGAAGCAGAGGCCTGTGAATTCTATATTCATGGTAATAGACACCAACAAAATTTTTTCTCATTTTTATGTTTAAATTTCAAAAACTTCACTGAAGCATATAAATAAAATCATACAGCTTGCTTTTCTACTTTTAGATCTTTACTTGGTTCACTTTCTCAGTGATATTTTTACTGATTATCTTACTTATATACATAACCCCCAACACCCTACACTCCCTATGCCCTTCTCTGCTTCATCTTCTACCAGTTAACAATGGCCAAATAAGATTTTGTTGAAACCAAGACATTTTTTGTGAATGAAAAGGGATGCTGTTAGAATTCACAGTGGGACAGGCAGGTAACAGGGTCACCTCACTCTTTCTTGTTTTTAAGATTTTATTTATTTAATCCCAGGACCCCGGGATCATGAACTGAGCAGAAGGCAGAGGCTTAACCCACTGAGCCACCCAGGCGCCCCCAAGGTCACCTCACTGTTAACACCTATCATCTTCTAATATCCTATATATTTTACTTTTTATTTCTTTTCTTTTCCCAGTAAAATGAAAGCTTTACAATGCACAGAAGGTTTATCGGTTGCTTTTTTTCCCCCTCATGGTTATAACCCCAGTGCCTAAAATAATGCTCATAATAGGTGCTCCATAATTTGGGTTGAATAAATGAGCATGTTAATCTGCTGTGATTACTCAATATGGCTGCAAATGCTTGTTCACTTACCTCATTGACAAGTGGCACTTACCTCCCCTTTCCTTGAGTCTAGGCTGGCTCTCTGACTACCTTGACCAACAGAATGTAGCAGAAATGTGCTATGACAATTCCAGGCCTAGCCTTTAAGAAGACTGACACTTTGGGGGCACCTGGGTGGCTCAGTTGGTTAAGTGTCTGACTCTTGATTTCGGCTCAGGTCATGATCTCAGCTCAGGTCATGATATCAGGGTCATGAAATCGAGCCCTGTGTGGGGCTCCCTGCGCAGTAAGGAGTCTGTTTAAAATTTTCTTTCTTTCTCCCTCTCTGTGTGTCCCTCCCTCTCCTTTCTCTTGCTCACGCTCTCTCTGTCTCCCTCTCTCAAATGAATGAATGAATGAATGAATGAATGAATGAATTTAAAAGAAGAAGAAGATTGGCAGTTTTTACTTCCTGATCCTGAGAACCTAATTTTTGGCGTGCTTCCTCCTGCAACCCAGCCACCAGGCTGTGAAGAGTCCAGACTACTCTGGTACACCAATCTTGCTGAGCTTCCGGCTGATTGCCAGGTTGAACAACCAAGATTTTGATAGAGTCACATTGTCTGTCCATCCCATTTGAATCCTCAGGTGACTACCATCCCAGCCAGCATCCTATGGAGTAGAATGAGTGCCCAGGTAAAGTCCCAGAGAAAAAATGAAATAGTTGTTGTGTTAAGTTACTAGGTTCGGGGTGGTCTGTTGTAAGGCAATAGATAACAGAAACATCTGCTCTGTCTATGCTAGGCACAGTGAAGGACACAAAGTGAACAGGAAAGATTGGTTTTCAGGGACTATGAGTTGAAAGGGAGAAAAAAGTTCATTTACGTGAATAATGTTTTCTTGTAAGGTGATCACTGCCACAAAAAGCCAAAAGTAATTTAGGAATCTATAGGAAGGATGTGTTCAAGGGATTATTTGAGGAAGTAAAAACAACTACATTAAGTTGGTGGAGAATGAGGAGCACATGACTAGACAGAATTTGGCAATTAGAGATGGAGGCTAGAGTTAACAGGTGGAAGCAAAGCTAACAGCAGGAGCAGAGATAAAGAAGCATGAATACCTAGTCACCTAACAGCAAGAAGTCTAGTTTGGCCAGGGTGTGGGTTTTATGAAGATAAAGGAAAGCCAGAAAGGACAAAAACAGAGAGGGAGACACCATAAGAGACTCTTAACTATAGGAAAGAAACTGAGGTTTGCTGGAGGGGAGGTGGATGGAGATGGGGTAACTGGCTGACTGGCATTAAGGAGGGCACTTGACATAATGAGCACTGGGTGTCATATGCAACTGATGAATCACTAAATTAGTAAATTACTACACTAAATTACTTCTGAAATTACAAAAATTAAAACAAAACAAAAAGACAAAACAAAAAAAACAGAAAAGGAAAAAAAAGAAAAGAGAAATAGGTCATGGAGTTGTGCCAGTAGCTGGATTTCTTTCATGGTCTGACGAAGTCATTCTTTGAGTAGCCGCACCTTCCAACCCTTTCTTCTGCACCCTCTAGAAGCCCTAATGTCATGATTTGCACCGTAGTCTGAGTTGTTTGTTTTGTTTACAGAGCAATGATTTCTTGAATATTTATTTAAATGGAAAAATTCCTGAGAATCAAAAAGTGAGAATATGTTTACACCTATGTCTTAGCTCTCCAATTTACTTCATTATCTCTTTACAAGTTGAGTGTTTTAAAAATAAATGCTAAACACTTAGGTAATAGACTGATCACAGCTATAGAATTCTTATTTAACTTAAACCCATGTGACCCTTAAAATTATAAAACCCACTGATCAAAACAGATGCTCAAATCTTTTTTTAAAGATTTTATTTATTTATTTGACAGACAGAGATCACAAACAGGCAGAGAGGCAGGAAGAGAGAGGAGGGAGAAGCAGGTTCCCCGCTGAGCAGAGAGCCTGATGCGGAGCTAGATCCTAGGACCTTGAGATCATGACTCGAGCTGAAGGCAGCAGCTTAACCCACTGAGCCACCCAGGAGCCCCCAGATGCTCAAATCTTGACTGAAAGTGAGTAATTAATCCAATGCTCAACTGGTGCAAAACCAGAATGAAGTGCAAATGCTGCAGCTCAATAGTATGTCTACAGATGAGACATCACCACCTTCTCTACGTTGGAGCTCATGCCTCAGGCTTGGTCCCACAGCTCCATGGCTGAGATTGCTGACAGGTGGGCTTCATTGGGCCCATCTGCTAGGCTCAGAGTTCGCATTAGGGCATATGAGTTAGCCAGATTGTAATCCTGGGAAACACCTGCTCCTCCACACACTTGGATCATCCAGTCCATGAACTGCCCAGTTTATTTTTAACATCCACTGAGTTTCCCATCAATGATTATTATAAACATTATGTGTAATCACTGTAAGTGGAAACTTTTTAAAATATAAGAAAATAAAATCACTTTAAATTACTCTTCCCAGAGTTACTCTTCCCAGAAAAGCCGTTAATCTTTTCTTCTTGCATTTCCTCGATAGACTCATTATTACTATTGGAATATGGGAGTTTGTATCCTCTTTCACTAAAATTTATTTCACGATTATCCACTCATTCAGGATGCTTTGGAGACAGTTTTAATACTTACATAAAATTTATTATATGAAAATAACAAAATTTCTTTAATAAATATTTTGCTTGTAAATATTTACATTGTTTCCAAATTTAAATGTAGCTATTATGGAAATGAGCATGTTATGCCTTTACCCAAATGTACTTGGGATAGTGCCATTGGCTTCTACTGAAGGATTTTGTAAAAACAAAACAATCCTATGAAATATCATTATAACTATTATGGACTAAATGTTTGTGCTCACCCAAATTCATATGTTAAAGCTCTAACTCCTAGGGTGAATATATTTGAAAAAAGAGCCTGTAAGGAAGTGATAAAGGCTATAGGAGTCTAAGGGCAGAGTCCTAATCAAATAGGGCCGATGCTCCTATAAAAAGAGGAAGAGATACCAGGGTGTTCTCTCCCCACCATAACAGGACACAGGGAGAAGGCAGCCCTCTGCAAGCCAAAAATGAGAAACCTCACCAAGAACCAAATCAGCCAACATCTTTATCTTGGACTTCCCATTGGGGGATGGGAAGAAACTGTAAGAAATAAATACTGTTTTTTAAGTCACCCAGTATGCGGTATTTTGTTATGGCAGCCAGAGCAGACTAATATAGCTGCCATAAAGATACGGCTGAAAACCTTGTTAATTACATTGTAAAGTCCATATTAACAAAGAAAATTTTATTTTGCAATGATAAAATTTTATTATCTCATGAACATCAAACTGAACATGAATCTTCATGTTCAATTTGTTTTGCTTCTTAAAATCTTATAGGCAACTATGTAACTCTTTTCTCTTTGTCCCCATTTCCTCATTTATTATTTCATATTTATTCTTTTAAGATTTTATTTATTTATTTGACAAAGAGAAAGAGAGCACAAGCTGGGGGAGTGGCAGGCAGAGGGAGAAGCAGGCTCCCCACTGAGCAGGGAGCCCGAGGTGGGGCTAGATCCCAGGACCCTAATAACATGACTTGAGCAGAAGGCAGACTGAGCTACCGAGGCATCCCTATTATTTCATATTTAATTTGAGCATATATATCTTTATAAATAACATTAATCCTTTTTTTGGAACAGTTTCTAAATAAATAAAGGAAAGTTGAAATTAAATGAGCATTATTTTAGTTATTGAAGAATAATCAACACAGCAGGGTAGTGGTATAATGGAGCAAAACATTATGCAAACTATTGAACCAGAATCATTATATGAATTGATAGACAAATATGTCACTATTATTTACATATAAATGACATGGTGGAATAGTAATAGAAGTCATGGAAATTGCACATTTCCATGTTGTCAGAGGCAAATCTAAGGAAATATACTTACTTTCCCAAGTCCTAGCCAGACAAAGAAATAAATTTCAAAATCCCTTCAAAAAAGAAAGAAGGTTTAATAATTCAAGGAAAGGCAAGTGTTGCCTTCACAATTTTCTTTAAGAGAGAAGACTCAGAGGTAGGGAGGGTAATAACAATAGGACTCTAAAGGAGATCCAAGCTAAATAAAGTAGATGATAGAAATATTTTCCAATTTGATCTTTATTATAGACATAATGTGCTTTAATGCTGAATGAGCAATGTAATTAACTTTTTCACATGTCTCTAAAATGGCATCATACTACCAATATGCAACCCTATGGATCACATGGCTTCTTGAATGTGCAAAACAGTTTTCTCTGAAAACATTACTAGGTTTGAAGAGGTTCAGTTAGGCAAACAATGTATGTGGTAGTTTGCTCTGTAGTTTTGAGGAAGGTCTTAGGGCTAAGTGAATGATTGTACAGTGGGAATATTTTGATAGGAACTGAACAATACTTTGACAATTTGAGCCAGTGAAAGTCAAATGCAAAATCTATTCAGGTATCTTCTGTGACATTAAAAAAAAAAAAAAAAGGAAAGGGTAAACTTTTTAAAGGAGTCAGTTCTTTAAATTTTGAGAGGAAATGTGTAATATATACAAAATGTCATATTTTCCAAGAGGTAAGATCTTCAATTCAACCAATACTCCTAACTAGTATAGCACCCCCTTCTTTCCTAAAAATATTTAATGAAAAGTTAACTAGAGACACCAGAAGTTTATTTATAATAGTTATGTCTGAAATTAGTGAAATAGGAGAAAGAAGAAGAGGCTAGACAATATATATCAAATGGCATCTCCTATCAGATCCATGTGGTATAGTGTAAAGAACATGGCTTTGAGGACCAGATGTCCTGGCTTAAGACATTATTCTTACTATCCGTGAAATATGCCAAACTGTGGAGGGAACCAAAATGCCCTTCAACAAATGAATGGATAAAGAAGATGTGGTCCATATATACAATAGAATATTACTCAGCCATGGATGGAACTGGAGGGGATTATGCTAAGTGAAATAAGTCAAGCAGAGAAAGACAATTATCATATGGTTTCACTTATTTGTGGAACATAAGGAATAGTACGGAGGACATTAGGAGAAGGAAGGGAAAACTGAAGTGGGGAGTAAATCAGAGGTAAAGAAAAACCATGAGAGACTATGGACTATGGGAAACAAACTGAGGGTTTTAGAAGGGAGAGGGGTGGAGGGATGGGTTAGCCCAGTGATGGGTAATAAGGAGGACATGTGTTGCATGGAGCACTGGGTGTTATATGCAAACAATGAATCATGGAACACTACATCAAAAACTAATGGTGTACTATATGGTGACTAACATAACATAATAAAATAAAAAAATTTTAAAAAGAAATATGCAAATCCCAGTCTATATACATTCATTTTTTAATTCTCAACATGAGCCCAAGCTATGAATGAGGAGACTGAGACAGAGGCTATTAATTTGTATGAGATCACAAAGCAAGTAAGTGAGTGAATTGGAATTCTGATACAAGTTATTCTAAAATATGCATTCTTTAGGTTTCACGAAAACAGAGTGGACTGGTTGCAAGAACTGTGAAGGATCTGAGATTTTAGCCTGTCACACTTTCATACATGCTAGCAGAAGACGCGAGACTCCTGGGTCAGAGACAAAGGGCTTTATTACTCATTGCACAGCAAACAGCATGAGCTTCATGTTTAAATTTGCTCTCCCCCACTCCTAAACCTTATGGGGGCCATGTAGAAAGGCCCAGTAGATGCTGGGCACACAGTGGGTTTGGTCACATTTTATAAGGCCTGTGTTTTAAGAAACCCCTCAATCTATAAAGGGTGAAGCTAGCTAACATTGTCATTCGTTGTCCAAGAAAGAGAGAATACTTGTACTATCCTGGTCAGGAATGAAATCTGCCCTTTACCTCTATAGGGGGTATGGATACTAAGACCACATGATATACAAACACCTTTAAAAGACAGCTGGGGGCCAAAACTGTCACAGTCGTATAAAAATGCCATGGAGAATTGCCATCCCTCACCTCCACAGAAGTATCTAAGGAAACATTTAAATGAAGTAGATTGTGAGGGCCACTGGACAGTCTGACAAAGTCCCAGAGAGGTGTGATCAAATTGTGCTTTGTTCATGTTTGCACATATTAATATCTAAATCTGATTCAAATTCAGATCCGTAGGGTCTGGGGTCTGTGTCCCCAGCTCAATCACAAAAGGACACAAGGCAGAGATAATTGTGGAACAAGGAAAAGATATATATCTTGTTGAAAGAGATTAGCAAAACCAAGTAAAATATAATGGCTTCAGACAAGGAGACTATGCTTGGGGCAGAAATTCATCCTAGACAGGAAAATCTAAGCAGAAAATCAGTTGTATAAATTAAGTCCATCTGTAAGGACAAGCTCCATTCAATTTACTGAGCATTCAGGAAGTTAGTATCTCACTCCAGGGCAGGGGCGATTTGTTTCCTGACCAGAGTAATAAAGATAATGTGGTTTAGCTTGCAACACCAGATAATAGCTAGAATAATTCCAGACTTGGTGGACTTAAAAGCTTTAATACTCTTCTCGCTTAGATTACAATTAGTTTGCTAGTTGGGCAGGGCTGTGTTTGTTGATAAAAGAACTTCCAGGGGAAAGAGACTGAGGGAGGCAGAAATTGACAGAGAGAAGAGATAAAGAGCAAAGTTGGGAGGTCACTTTTTCAAAAAGAAAATGACCAAGTGAAATGTCAACAGGGGAAAACAAACGAACAAACAAACAAACATGTGCCTTTCTACACAAGCTAAATTGCAGCCATCTTTGCCCAGGAATTAGAAGTGAAATGTCAAGCCAACCCTAAAGCAGAGCCTACTTGATAGCAGAGCCAAAGAATCAGAATTAGCATTTGCAGAGAAAATGTTCCCTCTTAATTATTTAAAGAAAACGTTATTAAAGAGTTCAGTTAAATTAGATCCAAACTGGTTTGAATTTCAAGCTATCACTTTTCTTATGTTAATTTCAAACTGGTTTGAATGAAATTCAAACCAGTTTGGATCATTAGATAACTAAACATTTGCAAGGTTTGAGGAATGCTCCTTTAAGGCACTGTGTTATTTGGGAGAATATAACCTTCTTGCATAATTTTCACTCTGGTGAGCAATCTCAGAGTCTCTTATATTCAAATCCTACATTCATTTCTTATAAAAAGGTAATATCATGTGTCTGATAGCCATTTGTATGTCTTCATTAGAGAAGTGTTTGTTCATATCTTCTGCCCATTTATTGATATGATTATCTGTTTTGTGTGTGTTGAGTTTGAGGAGTTCTTTATAGATCCTGGTTATCAATCTTTTGTCTGTACTGTCATTTGCAAATATCTTCTCCCATTCCGTGGGTTGCCTCTTTGTTTTCTTGACTCTTTCCTTTGCTGTGCAGAAGCTTTTGATTTTAATGAAGTCCCAAAAGTTTATTTTGGCTTTTGTTTCCTTTGCCTTTGGAGACATATCTTGAAAGAAGTTGCTGTGGCTGATATCGAAGAGGTTACTGCCTATATTCTCCTCTAGGATTCTGATGGATTCCTGTCTCACGTTGAGGTCTTTTATCCATTTTGAGTTTATCTTTGTGTACAGTGTAAGAGAATGGTCGAGTTTCATTCTTCTACATATAGCTGCCCAGTTTTCCCAGCACCATTTATTGAAGAGACTGTCTTTTTTCCACTGTATATTTTTTCCTGTTTTGTCAAAGATTAACTGACCATAGAGTTGAGGGTCCATATCTGGGCTCTCTACTCCGTTCCACTGGTCTATGTGTCTGTTTTTATGCCAGTACCATGCCGTTTTGGTGATCACAGCTTTGTAGTAAAGCTTGAAATCAGGTAACGTGATGCCCCCAGTTTTATTTTTGTTTTTCAACATTTCCTTAGCGATTCGGGGTCTCTTCTGGTTCCATACAAATTTTTGGATTATTTGCTCCAGCTCTTTGAAGAATACCAGTGGAATTTTGATTGGAATGGCATTAAAAGTATAGATTGCTCTAGGCAGTATAGACATTTTAACAATGTTTATTCTTCCGATCCAAGAGCATGGAATGGTCTTCCATCTTTTTGTGTCTTCTTCAATTTCTTTCATGAGTGTTCTGTAGTTCCTCGAGTACAGATCCTTTACCTCTTTGGTTAAGTTTATTCCCAGGTATCTTATGGTTCTTGGTGCTATAGTAAATGGAATCGATTCTCTAATTTCCCTTTCTGTATTTTCATTGAAAAATGTTCATCATCACTAGCCATCAGGGAGATTCAAATTAAAACCACATTGAGATATCACCTTACACCAGTTAGAATGGCCAAAATTAGCAAGACAGGAAACAACATGTGTTCGAGGGGATGTGGAGAAAGGGGAACCCTCTTACACTGTTGGTGGGAATGCAAGTTGGTGCAGCCTCTTTGGAGAACAGTGTGGACATTCCTCAGAAATTAAAAATAGATTTTCCCTATGACCCTGCCATTGCACTACTGGGTATTTACCCCAAAGATACAGATGTAGTGAAAAGAAGGGCCATTTGTACCCCAATGTTTATAGCAGCAATGGCCACAGTTGCCAAACTGTGGAAAGAACCAAGATGCCCTTCAATGGACGAATGGATAAGGAAGATGTGGTCCATATACACTATGGAGTATTATGCCTCCATCAGAAAGGATGAATACCCAACTTTTGTAGCAACATGGACGGGACTGGAAGAGATTATGCTGAGTGAAATAAGTCAAGCAGAGAGAGTCAGTTATCATATGGTTTCACTTATTTGTGGAGCATAAAAAATAGCATGGAGGACATGGGGAGTTAGGAGAAGGGAGTTGGGGGAAATTGGAAGGGGAGGTGAACAATGAGAGACTATAGACTCTGAAAAACAATCTGAAGGGTTTGAAGAGGTGGGGGGGTGGGAGGTTGGGGGAACCAGGTGGTGGGTATTGGAGAAGGCATGGACTGCATGGAGCACTGGGTGTGGTACAAGAACAATGAATACTGTTATGTTGAAAATAAATTTTTAAAAATGATAAAAAAAAAGTAATATCATCTGCCATATTCTATTGCAGTCATTTCCATAATAAAAGTTATAGTTAATGCTGATAACATCACTAATTAAAAGAAAGGTGTAACAGATATAAAATATACATATATACATATATATTTATATATATATAAAATTCCAACAAATATCTAAGAATAACAGAGAACAACTCTAAGAATAAGCTAAGGGACATTATTTTTATCTACTTACGAGTCACTGTATTCTCTCAGCTTAATTTAAAGTTTCGATCAAAATAAACTTTTCTAGGTCTGAGAGAGAAAGAGCAATAATCATTTATCTTCAAATTTTGTGTAGAATGAAGAATAATTCTCATTTAACTTCATAAAATTGATAAAGGAAATGAGAAAAGATAATTTTTGATTCAAGGAACTTTAACTTCCTCATGTATCATAATCATGCTTGCATAGAAAAACATTTATAAAAAAAGTAAAAATGAGAAACCTAGTTCATTTTCTCAGTTATGATTTATTGCCTAAGAACCAAAATTATTTTAAATACATTAACATAGTTTGGAATGGAATCTAAAACTTAAACATATTTTATTTCCAAACTTCTAGAGGAATTAAAAATGCTTCCTATAAAATAGCATGTATAATGTACAGTATGATGACTATAGTTAATAACATTACAGTTAATAGATCATATATCATCAATAACAATGCAGATAATAATGTTAAATATTTCAAAGTTGCTGAGAGTAGATCTTAAGCATTCTCACCAGAAAAAAAAATAGTTATCAGTGTGAGGTAATGGATGTGTTAATTATCTTGGTCTTAGTAATCATTCATACATATATATATACATATATATAAAATACTAAATATTACATATAATACATGTATATTATGTTGTTAATATATTATATAATAATTTTATATTATATATTAATTATATATAAGTATATATTATATATACACATATGTACACAAATTGTCACATTATATACTTTAAATATATACAATTATATTTGTCAATTATTCCTCAATAAATTTGGGGCAAAAGTTCTGTAACTCCTAAAAGTAACATGGTCCTTGCTTTCAAGATTGTTTCTTGGAAAATCTTGATAGATTAAAAAGTATTTTATAATCTCAATATTATATTTATTATCTACATTTAACATCACTGAAGTGAGAAAGTTAATATAAGGGATAAATAAGCCAAAAGTAAGCAGATCTACTTTAAAAATGTTAATATGCCACAGATTTCAGTTTAATACAATTTAAATTATGAATTTATGGTGCCCAGAATGTAATGAAATTACCTGGGAAAATTAACTCAAGTCAAAGAAAAATAACTTTGATGATCTATAAGAAAAAGAATTTCTCTGTGAGTATGAAAATGTCCTTAAGTCTAAACCAAGTATTCTAAACCATCAAATCTCAAAATGTTGGAAATGTTGGACCTAGAAGTTATTACTGCCCTTCCAAATTGTAAGAATATAAACATGTCAAAGGGAGACAAGTGCTTGTGAGGCTCTGAGTTGGAATGTTAGACTAGAACAGCCTGGGTCACAGAGAGATGATTCCTGGGCTTGACTTCTCCTCACTGGAAAGATTAGAAAAGCAGGGGGAAATAAAGAAAAAGAAAAACTTCAAATTCAAACTTACTATTTTATTGTTAATAAAACATGGATAAATTAACTAGATTTTAGCTATAAAACTAATGAATGTTTGACTTACTACCTCCTCCCACAAACTAAATACTTTACCTTGAGCAGATAACCATTAATATTTAACATTTTAAAACATTATTAAATAATTTCATCCACCAAGTTAATAAAGAAAGCATTTATATTCAAAATAGAAGAAAGTTATATAGCATGTTATGAAAGGAACTAGATTTTATATTTAAAATCTTGGTATGAAAATATCCTAGCTTTCCAATATTCTAAAATCATAGGTAGAACAGCAGAACAAGTGAAGGACTATTTTTAAATGAATGTTGCTGAACAGAAGGTCTCCAATTTTAGGGAAAAAAATCCAATTTTAGTCTTAAAAATAGATTAAAAGCAGTAGGTTTGAAGATGACAATTAACAATAAGGAAACATCTTTTACCGTTGACAGCAGTGAGAAGTGACTGCTGTGTTAAATCCTTGCCACTCACCTTGGGCTGAAGCTGGGTTCTTCACCACCTTGTGATGCTTTTCATCTGCTCTGCTGAAACCAAGCGAGTTACCTCTGAGGGCCCTAAACTGGAATGACGGACTTCAAAATTGGTATATTTCAGGCTATCAATTCTGGCCATGCATCTTACCTCTAATTCTTTGTTACTACTTTTTCCTGAACTTGGATTTTTTCTCTTTTACTTTCATCATCTAACTACCTTATGCTTTCTTCACAACTTCTACACAATCAATTGAGTCTCTCCCCATTGTTCTTCTCCTACAACTCAAATTCATGCCACAGGGCCTTCTGGAATCTCTGTTTGACTATAAACATCATCATCCCCTTCTGAAACTGTTTTCTTTACTGTCATATGCAAACCAGCCTCTCCACAGTGCCCCTGCCTCCAGTCCCCCAACTATCCTCTACTTTATGCAACAACTCATTGTTCCTTGAGTCTCCTCCATCCCCTGGCCGCTATCATCTGCTGACCTCTGGGTAACTTCTCCAATTCTTTGGGGATTTTCTCTTTGTCTCATGCTATTGTCTCCACCCTCTGGTGCTTTTGTCATCTTCAGTCATCTGAACATCCAGACAGATGATCTATCCTACATGGTAGCATTATAATTTCTGAACATTTTTGCTTCAGCTACTTTCAACCTTCTCTCTGCATCAATCACCCCTCCCAGAGCAAGTCCTTTTCACCCCAAGGAATTGTCCCATGTTTGTTTTCTTTCATTCAGACAATTCTACTTTAACCACTGTTTCCTTTCCTTTTGGTTTTCTCATGCCCTTACTGACATCTTTTCTACCAAGGACAAAGGTCCTTGAGGCCTCCATTCCCTTCCAACCTATTAATCCTTTTCCATCCACTTTTCATCTCAAGAGCCCAAGGTTTATCACTAGAACTGCTCTAGCCAGCATCTCCAAGTCCCTAACACCCAATTATTCCACTGAGACTAATCAGACAAAACCCTAACCTGGTAGAATACTACACACCCATCTTCATTGTAATACACCCTTGGTGACTAGACTCTTCTAGAGAAAACTCACATGATCCTGTAGCTTAGATCTACCATAAATTCTCATCTCCAATGCCAACTAGACCCTTAGCACTGGCTGGCAATCCTGTTATGGCATCCTTATCAATTATGTATAGTTCACATATTAATAAAGGTCATTCATACTTCTTCCAAGTCTAGATGCAATTTGCTAATTAAGGGACATTTTTGCCATAACTAATGTCAAAAATATATTTGATATGTCATTTTTACCAGGTTTCCAGGAGGACAAAATTAGAAAATTAACCAAATGTCAACTTCTCATACATAAGACAGAAAGGTTTGGTCAGCCCTTCAACCACACAACAGTTGCATATTTTATTGGTCTAGTTCTGCATCCATATCTATTTTTCACACTAATCAGTAATTTATTTGAAAAAGAAGCTGAATCTTATCTGTATGTATAACTCTTTTCAATAACTACTGCACTCTAAACATATTTAGAGAGCAGTGAAAGAACTCTCTTAAGCTCTCTAGGAGCCTAAGATTAATCTGACTGAAAGTACAGTTTAATTTTGAAAATCAGAAAATACTGATATTAAGAAAATATGAAATTATGGTCTGAATACCATACTCTAATTAAGGAAGCAATTAAGCATGAGATATGCCTTAGTAATATTTTCTTCAAATATGTTTTAATATTTTGAAAGTCTTAGTATTTGAATAGGTAATTCAGTTTAAAAATACATTAAGTATCTGCAATAGACTGATAGTGGCTCCCAAAGATATTTCCATGGTCTGATGCCTAGAACCTGTGGGTGTTACCTTATGCGCCAAAATATATGATTCAGTTAAGGGTCTTGAGAATTGAAACTTACCCATATTATCGAGGTGGGACCTAAATGCAATCACAAGTATCTCCATTAGGGAAAGTAGGTAGAGTTTGGAAACAGAAAGAGGAGAAAGCAATGTAAAGATGATAGCAAAGATTGCAGGATGTGGGTATAAACCAAGGAATACCAAAGATTGTTGGCAGGTACCCAGAAGCTAGAAGAGGCATGGAACAGATTCATCCCCAGAGTCTCTAAAGGGTGTATGGCCCTAATAAACCCTCAATTTCAGGTTTCTGGAACCAAAAGTATTAGAAAATAAATTTCTACCATTTTAAGCCACCTGGTTTTGGGCAATTTGTTACAGCACCCATAGGAAACAAGTATAATATCACCATGTGTCAGGCACCATATGCAACTCTAAAGACATGAAGCTTAAAAAAAATAAAAGTAGAGGGAGGCATGTTCCCTGACCACAATTAGCTCTCAGTGTAGTGAGGGAGGCCATCACAAAATTTTAAAATCGCTTTACACTATGGTTTCTATGTTGGAAACATGCACTGGGGCTACAGAAACACAGAGAAGAGTTCTAATAAACTGATGTGGAGTTGTGACCCCTTGGAGTGGGACCTGGGAATCAAAGAGTTAAAAGAGCATGCTAGATCTAGAGAATGGCAAGGAAATTGAGGTGGATCATTGGTGATAGGGGAATTGGATGGAGATGAAACTGGAATGGTAGATTATAAAGCAATGCATTGTTCTTTGGACAGTGAGAAGTCACTGAAGGTTTACAGCAAGAAACCAACCTTCCCTGATTTCTGTTTTCCTGATTTCCCTGATTTTCAAGAGATAACTCTGAGGCATTTATGTGGAAAATTCACTTAGCTGGAATAACTCATTCCCCTGATGATGCCGAAAAATGAAGTGTTACCTAACTAAATTGGTTCCAAAAGCAGGCAATGAATTTTCATTTGTTTTGGCAACATAGTTGCTAGCTGGTATGCTTAAATTCAACTACTAGACAGGTCATTAACATTTCGTTACTCTGCCAAAATAGAATTTTCAGTACCTTCCATTCCTAAAAGACTAGGTAGATTCAACTAAAGAACCTCAATTTATTACATGAAGGATTATTTAAAAGTACCCAAATGGGTTTTTTAAGGCAAGAATCTGAGAAATATACCCTCCCAGCAAAGATTTCTTATAACCTGATTTTCCCCCTCTAAATACTGAGTAATTTTCTCCAGAGGCTATTGAGTGGAGAAAAATTCATTATAGCATCATGGATAAGAAATTGTTGACCTAACAGAGCCCATGACTTATTCCTTAAGAAAAAAACTCCCTAAGAAAGAAAGCTGTTAAGGACTTCTTAATGGATAATAAATACTGGTCTTTAAAAAAATACAGAAAGTAATATAAACAAGCTGCTTCTGTTAAGCAGTGGCCAAGTTGTACCAACAACGATCTTGCAGTTCTCACTGTGGAAGAATAAGAAAACAACTTCCTAAAGTATCCACAACTGAATGAACAGAAGTTAGAGATAAAAATCTACATTTTGGGGGTTTAACAAATAATGCAGAAATGCCAGGCCAAATACACATTTTGAAGCTGTTCTGTTCATCCAACTTAGAGGTATTTGTTATTTAATGACCCCACTTTTTAGTACTTCAGTGCCCAAGCCAAGCATTGACCATTGACCAAGAATTACAAAAGCAATAGTCTTGAATTTTCAGCATTAGTAGCAGTCCACAAAACTATGAGAACATGACCCAAGTTATATTTCAAAGACAAACATTTTTGTTTCCAATGATGAAATCAAACCATAGATCTCTGGTTCACTTTTATCCTTAATCAATAGAGCCCAAAGTAAAGTAAGGGGCCAATAAGTATCTGAGAAAATGGGCAGTGAACATAGCCAAACAAGACTTTTATTTTTGCCAGAATATTCTAGATTTACTAACGAATTGCTAACCCTGCATTTCATGTTTTACTTCTCTGACACTAATAAGTCTTTTTTCTCTTTTTATTTAACTGACCCTGACTGTACATATGGGAATTCAGTGAATGGAAGAGAAAATAAAATAATCTTTAATGAATGTATCACCATATTTTTGTACTAGTGATAAACCTACTTGTAAAATTCATGGCTTCCAATGAAGGTCTTACTGGAAAAATCTGGTCTTCAAAAAACAATATATATCGACTGCCCTACTCTACCACACACACTATATTGACTTGGTACGGAGCAGAGAAAAAAAGTAGTCCTTCCTGTCTGCATCAGTAAATCTAACTTTATTGCTGAATCAAAATTTTATACCCAAAAGAAAACATTTATGATACAATAGTAATTATTTAAGAAAAGATAATGAAGGTGTTGATTATATATACATTGAAAATAAGATGTTGGACTTGAAAATCAGTGCGACAGAATCATTGTTTCTCAACAAGGGTGCACACACCTCAAGGGCCTACTTCATCGTAATCTTGATCATATCTCTCCTTAATTCACGCAATTATGCTAATTCCTCTGAAATCCAGTTGTTTTTATGAACAAACCATATTTGTACATTATTATTTACAAAGCCTGGTGAGGGACATCAGATAGGTATGTCCAGAGTACAGACCATGTGGTATGAGGTCATTGGTGGGGATCTCTGGGAATCCTATGCAATGTTTCACTGATACATATCACTATTATTGATAAATGTCTCTGTGTGTGTGTGTGTGTGCATGTACATATGTGTGTGTGCCTGTGTGTGCATAAAGGAGAGGGGAATGTGAATGATCCCCTAATAGTTTTAAAAATATTTTCAGCTAACAAACAAATGTGTGTGTATGTCTGTCTGTGTATATGTGTGTCTAATTCTTTCATATTGAGGTCTAAGGAGTTTATACATTAAGAATAATCTTACAAGGGGCGCCTGGGTGGCTCAGTGGGTTAAGCCGCTGCCTTCGACTCAGGTCATGATCTCAGGGTCCTGGGATTGAGTTCTGCATTGGGCTTTCTGCTCAGCAGGGAACCTGCTTCTCTCTCTCTCTCTCTCTCTCTCTCTCTGCCTGCCTCTCTGCTTATTTGTGATAAGTAAATAAAATATTTTTTTAAAAAAAGAATAATCTTACAAAGATTATCAAATCCAGAGTTAGATATAAGATTAGAAAATCTTCAGGACCATCAATCCTTAGCAGCTCTATTTTGTGCTTCCAGAGTCACAGAAAGATGCTTCTGAGGTATACTGGATTAAAGAATCTCAAAAGAACATCTAATTCAACAGTGGTTGGACTCGGAAAAGATTGACAAAAGAAATAAATTTTGAACTGCATTTTCAAGGTTAAAAAGATGTTTTCCAGGAAAAGAAGAGTGAATAGATATTTTAGATAGAGGAAAATACATGTTCAAAGGTACAGAATCATGGAATAGCATGGGAAATTCAGGGAATAGAAAGCAGTTTTGCAATGCAGTAGGAGTCTAGAAGTTTGGGAGAAGAGGAAACATAAGTCAAGTTCCCTGGCCCCTACACCAAAAGCTCAATCTTGGATTCTTATCTCTGCTCCCACCCTCTCTTTCTCAACATACATTCCAAACACATTCCCCAATTCCTTATACCAAAGTGCTCATTTCTCATTCTTGTTGATCCTGTACTTCCAGTCAGTATGTTGTACTAGCAAAAGCATGAGTTTGGAACTGGACAGAAATGGATTTGAATCACCACTTGCTAAATTAATAGCTGTGTGACCTTAAAAATGTTACTTAATCTCCAGGTCTCAGTTTCTTTCTATGTAAAATGAAAAAGATAATGTCATTCTTATAGTGTTGTTCTGAAAATTAAATGAGAGACTACCTCTTGAGAATATACGGCATATACATATGAATTTTTGAAGAAGCTAGTTCTCCCCTTCCACTACTGTGGGAAACCTCTAGAAAAAGGCGTTTTTGAAAGGCAAATAAAAGGAGGATCAAAAGCAGATTATTCTAGTGTGAATTCCAGCTTCTTCATATACTACTAGCTATGTAGCCATGGGTTTAACTCTCCAATCTTCTCTTTCCTCATTAATAAAGTAAAGATAATAAATCTAATCTAGAAAGTTGTATAGATCAGATAAACTTCACTTCTCCCATTGTCTGGCAGTTCTCCTCCCCTGAATATTCTCTCAACATCTATGAGAATATACTGACAACTGCACTTAACCTCTCCATCCAAGCTTGACCAACCTCTTCATTACTGGTAACTATGTCACCATTTTCACCTCACACACAACACTTCATTTCTAGGAAGCCACTAGCTATTTTCACCTTTTCACCTATTGCCCCATTACCTCCCCTCTGGTAACCACCAGTTTGTTCTCTACAGTTAAGAGTCTTTTCTTGGTTTGTTTCTCTCTTTCTTTCTTTTCCTTTGCTCATTTGTTTTGTTTCTTAAATGCCACATATGAGTGAGGTCATATGGTATTTTTCTTTTTCTGACCAACTTATTTCACTTAGCATTATACTCTCTAGCTTCATCCATGTTGTTGCAATGGGAGGGTCTGTTCTTTTTATGGCTGAAGAGTATTACACACACACACACACACACACACACACACACACACACACACACATTTTCTTTATCCATTCATCTATCGATGTACTCTGGGCTGTTTGGCTTTTATAAATAATGCCACAATAAACATAGGAAGGCATGTATCTCTTTGGATTAGTGTTTTTGTATTTTTGGGGTAAAGCCAGCAGAAAGTGAAATTAAGGAAATGATCCCCTTAACAACTGCACCAAAAAAAAAAATATATAGAAATAAACTTAACGAGAAAGATGAAAGACCTATACTCCAAAAATTACAAAATGCTGATGAAAGAAATTCAAAACAATGCAAAGATATTCCATGCTCATGGGTTAGAAGAATAAATGTTGTTAAAATGTCTATACTAACCAAAGCAATCTACAGATTTAATGCAATATATATCAAAATATCAACATTTTTAAGAGAACCAGAACAAACAATCCTAAAATTTTTTAGAGCCACAAAAGACCTTGAATAGTCAAAGTAATCTTGAAAAAGAAAACCAAACTAGAGGTATCACAATTCTAGAATTCATGTTACATTACAAAGTGGTAGTAATTAAAATAGTATGGTACTGGCATAAAAATAGCATAAAAATGGCATAAAATAGTCTATACATCAATAGAATAGAATAGAATATCCAGAAATAAACCCATCATTATTTGGTCAAATAATATTCAACAAAGGAAGAGTGAATATACAATGGGAAAGACTGTCTCTTCCACAAACGGTGTTGGGAAACCTAGACAGCTACATGCAAAAGAATGAAACTGGACCACTGCTTTTCATCACACACAAAAATAGACTCAAAATGGGTCAAAATCTTACTTTTAATGTTATAACCTAGTGGGAGGAAAAGAAACATATCACGTTCCAAATGTAATACATAGTATACAATTTATTTTTATAACAACCTTGGAAATCAAATAGTTAGCAGTATCCCCATTTAAGATACAAATCCAACTGAGTCTCATAGTAGTTAATAACTTGTCCAAGGTCATCAAAAAATAGAGGTGAAATATTTTCAAATAATTTTTTGGTTACTTTTGAAAATCAATTACCTATTTAATCATTCTGCAGCTCTTTCCTATGTAATAACATTGCATATTTATACATGCTGTACTGAATTGCTCCCAGCTTTAAGAATTTTTCATACTTCACTAAGGAAAATATCCCATTATCTCCTGAATTTCATGGTTTAGCGACACAGCCCATAAAGTCAAGCTACTCCATAGTAGAAAATAGTGTGTCTTGTTCCTGAAACAAATTTAAGAGTATATTCAACATATCTATCTTATGATGGTGAAAATAGCCTATGAAGCACTTTTCAACCCCATAAAATAGAGCTAATTCCAGCCTTGGGTCCATCACATCATTAATGTGTCTGAATTTTAGTAAACAGTGAGAATTCCAAGACTTTAATAATGGCCAAACAAACTCTTTTGAAACCTTGTAGCAATAATGAAATACTTCACAGAAGAAATAAGCTTTATTTAATCTTATGCCTGAACAACAAGAAAAGCAAATCTATGAGTTAACAACAAAGTCTTAGGATAGCATACTTAATCACGACTGCAAAAGAGAATATGGTTCTTGGTCATCAAAGTTTAAATAGAAGATTCTATATGTTATGATTTACATTAGAAATGTTGATAAGCAGCATGTTATAATATTGTATTTAGACAGAATAAATACACAAACATGGTATCAACTGAGAAATAACTAGTCATAAATCTATTTCTGAGTAGTGAGTAATTAAGAGAAAGATATGAAATAAGTGAAATTATCCTCTTCCATCTCGTTTTTTCTATGAGACTTCCAAATATGGTTCCAGTCAATGAGAAGATCTTTGTGAACTCTACCTTTGCTCGTTTGATTAGCTTTTTTAATCCCACAAAACAACAACAAAAGTGAAATCTGTTAAAAAATATTTTTTTTCTCCAAATTATTTTTCCAAATTCTTTGCCAAAGCAAACACATGGTATGTGTTAGTCAGCTGGGTCTGCATCAATTCATCAGTTGTATGAACTACCCTGATTTTGTTGCCAAACCTATTACACTAAATCCCACTGTTTTTAAACTTAACTCCAAACATCCTTTTAAGCTTGCGGAACATTCTAAATGTAGCTTAAATGTAGACTATTTTTAAATTACCTTTTTTAAAGCAAACCTTGAGAATATTCCTCTTGGATACATTCCACATTATAAGTTCTTTTGGTACCTGCTAACAGAAAGGTAAAATATAACCTTTTTTCCTTTTCTGGCACAAAGTATAGAGAAAGGGGAAAGTTTACTTCATTTTTGTTAAGATTTTATTTAAACATTCTCAAAGGCAATAAGAGCTGTTAGAATAGTTTGACAAGAAATGTTATCAGATGGTTGGAATCCAGAATTTCAATGAACAAATGTGCATTTCATTCTTTTTCCCACAAACTCATTTCACTGAAAAAGTCACTTATTTTACCATAAAATAAAAATTATGCATTCACCCTATGATGATTTTAACCCTCACTTAAAGAATATTTTATTTATTGCTGTCTTTAGTCTTCAACAGTAAGTTTGATAGTGATAACTACCATCTCCTTGTTTCTGAAGAAAAAAGACCTAAAAAGAGAACATTAGCTCTTTCTATGAATATACATACATTTTTATGATAAAAATAAACAAAAACAGCTTTCTAAAAGCCATGATTTGAATCTGCTACAATCTTCAAATGTTTTATTCTCAATTTATACCACACTCTAGCCTGTAGTTTTTAATTAAATAAATTTCAGTTCAAGAAACCTGAAATGTACCTACCTAATTTGGATATTGTGTAATTCAATGTAACATTATATACCAATATCTCACTATAAGTCAATGACTGAGAACTGCAGAAGACAACATTCACAAGCCATCACCACCACATCCCCTATACACTTGTATCTGTTCCCAACTACTCTGTCTTCCCTCTGGTGAAAATGGGTGAACTGTCAGCAATGGCCAGCCTCTCCACTTGCATTCTAATCTCTTCTGCTTTCTCCAATACAAGAACACAGCTTCAGCAATTCTCACTTCTCTTTTCTTCAACATCAAGTCTTCTACCCTTCTGAATTGTTTCATCAGCATGTAAAAATGTTATTCCCTCATCTGAAACAAAAAATCCTCTGATCATCTCATTTCTCATTTCCTCACCTCTAGTATACCCCCAAACACCTCCTTCCCTTTAGAGGAAACTCCTCAAAAGGTTGTCTCTGCGAATTCTTAAATCCACTCAAGATTTTCTCCCACCACATCACTGGAACTGCTCTTGTGGAGGTCACCAATGACCTTCATGTTGGTAAACCCAATGGCCACCTTTATGTTCTTAAATAAATTGGTCCCTCAGCAGCTTGCAACACAAATGGTCATTCCTTCTGCCTGTAAACATTTTCTTTGCTCTGTTACTGCAGTCCCAGTTATCCTCCTTCTTTACTGGCCATACTATAGTAGTTAAAAAGCACAGCTTTCAGAGTCAGGGAGACTTACATATGAATCCTTGCTCAGCCTCTTACTACATAAGTAATTTACCTTGGAAAAGTAATTTTTCTGAGCCCCAGTTTCCTCATTAAAAAAGGATGCAATAGTACTTAGCACTCAAAATCATTTTTATAAAAATGGATGAGATCTGGGGCGCCTGGGTGGCTCAGTGGGTTAAAGCCTCTGCCTTTGGCTCAGGTCATGACCCCAGGGTCCTGGGATTGAGACCCACATCAGGCTCGCTGCTCAGCAGGGAGCCTGCTTCCTCCTCTCTCTCTCTGCCTGCTTCTCTGCCTACTTCTGATCTCTGTCAAATAAATAAATAAAATCTTAAAAAAAAATGGATGAGATCTTGTTATTTATGACAGCATGGATAGACCTAGAGAGTATTACCTATGCTAAGTGAAATAAGTCAGAAAGAGGGTAAATTCCACGTAATTGCACTTTTAGGCAGAATCTAAAAAGCAGATGAATAAACAAAAAAAAGCTGAATCAGACCTATAAATACAGAGAGCAAACTGATTGCTAGAGGAGGGGGGGAGTAGGCAAAATGGGTGAAAGGGAGTAGGAGACACAGGCTTTCAGTTATGGAATAAATAAATCACAGGAAGAATAGGTACAGCATAGGGACTGCATTTCATGGTGACAGACAATAGCTTTACTTGTGCTGGGCATAATATAATGTATAGAATTGATGAATCACTACATTATATTCAAAATATTATCAGAAACTTCAATATCCCTACTGGGATAATAATTCAGAAATGTACGTTTTGGTCACTGCAGGAGGCTTTTCAATGGGCATGCAGCTCTTCACTTAAAATGGAATGTAATATTTAATGCATTAGTATATACCTACCTAGGCAACATTGGAATAGATTAAAATAATCAGAGAAGAATCTTAATAATGGAAAATAATGACTTAGGAGCTTAAACTTCTGAAATCTATCCTTCCTTTCCTATATCAGAAATGTTCTACATGCTTTTGGCTCATAATTTAAGGGTGCATTAACAGAGTTCTGAGCTCTTCAGAATTTACCAGGAGTCATGAATTGATTTTGTCTTCGCTTCTATCTTACCAACTGCGTGAAATGACTTTTTCGTTATATTTTAAGAATCCTAAGGTTTCTTTGATGATATAATTCAATAGCATTCCTATTGTTAAAACATCTTGATTCAATATTAATATTTTATATGCAAAGCTTAAGATTTTATCATTTAATGAAAATTTTATTGCATATACACTATTACTAGGTCTTTTTAAAATAGTAAATGTGCTTGTATTAGATATTTTAGAAATAAAAATTTTCAATACTACCTACACAATAGATGAGACTAAATGCACACACTACGTTTACAGCCAGAGAGTATGCTAAGAAGATAGTTAAGTTCACTGAATCTTATGAATCAGGCCATTTCCTCAAAGTTTTTGGTATACACATGAGTTATCTACACATAGTTTACTTTTATGTTTTGAGGGTTATAAGACCAAACAAAATGGAAAAAATACTATCTCACAAATTATTTTTTAGGTTACATAATATTACTTATTTAATACAGAAGAAAATGTAATTAAAATATATTTATATCATATATATACATATATATGTATACATATGTGTGTGTGTGTGTGTGTATATATATATATATATGTATATATATATATATATATATATATAAAATGTCAAATATAATTAAAATCCCCCACATCCCAAGGTACTATATACTTTTATGGAAAGGTAGTTGTTCAACAAATACACTTAGGTTTATGTTATTTTCTAGAGATGTTAGATTCCAAAGATTCTAAAAGGATGATGTATCATTTAGGCAAGAGATGGACATGTAAATGAATAAATTACACTGTCTGTAAAAGACTATAAGAGTAAACATTTCTATGAAAGCATATATGTAGTGTCTAATTACCTGGAGAATTAAATAAATGTTAGAAGATATAAAACTGGCACCGAGACTTAGGGTCCAAGTAAATGTTTGTCAAACAATTAACATAGAACTTTTTTACCTTGAGCTTTTTTAAGCTTTTTTACCTTGTAATATATGATGGAATTATGCATTCACATAGAGAAATAATTAGATTGAAATTTTAGAAGGAAAAAAATCTAGAAATAGATTAGACAACAGATTTAAGGGAGTAAAGGCTGAAAGGCCAATAATTATATGGCTACTACAAAAGAAGTTAGAATGACATTTATTGAAAATGTATACAGCCTAACTTAAGGCAAGTCCTGTTAGGATTTAGAGAAGGAGACATATGCATTATACATTTGAGGATATATTTTGGCAGCACAGGATGTAAGAGAAATTCATATAATCAAATACTGGAGATTATCGTGATATATGGTGTGTAAAATAGGAGATTCAGAAAAGATTGAAGAGTAATGTCCAAATGAACAGGAAAGAGTAATGTCATAGACGCTGAAAAAGAACTTCTAAAGTAGTTCCACAATGGCCAACAGTGTCAAATACCATAGGAGGTTTGATTACATGGGATGATGCCTGGAAACGTACCTACCACTGGGGTTGAAAATCAGAAGGTCAGGGTGGATCAGTTGTAGCATAACAGTGGAAATACAGGTCAGATTGTACTGGATTGAAGAGTGAAGACTAGCTGGAGAAGTAGAATTGGGGAACAGAATGAGAAAATGATTTAGCAGTTTAGCAGTGAAAGAACAGATGGTAAAAGTATAATAGATCAAATTGAGGGAAAGTTTTCTTGGGTTGTAAGTGCATAGGTAGTTTAAGAAGGAAGACCAGTGGAGGAAAAGTGACTAAGGACTCAGGATGGAGGAAGGAATTTGTGAAGTGAGACCCATGAGGCAGGAAGTGATAACTCATAGTAATAGTAATTGTTCCTGCTACCTACCAGGCAGTGCCCTTCACATTTTTAATGTTAATTAATACAATCAGCTTCAGAACCTTATGAGATAAATGTCTTCATCATATCCAGCTTCGAGAAAGAAAAACTGAAATACTGAATTGGTCCAAGTCAGGGAGGGAAAATTATAGCCCAGGCAGCTGAGAATCAAAGACTGTTCGCTTAACCACTGTGTTCCACTGCCTCTGAGGCCTTTGGAAAGAACCTAAAACACAGATTCTTCTAAAATAGAAAAGAAGGAACTGATGAGTGACATGAAAGATATATACAGAAGTGGAGGAGGGGGGAAAAAAAGAAATGGAGGGGAGAGAAGTTGAGTAGGTACTTACTTGATAGTTTGTCTTTTCTTAAAAGACAAATTATTCCCTAAAAGACAAAGTAAAAGGCAAACATCATCTGTTGATGATTAGGTATTTGGAGAAAGGATAAAAAGTTTGAGAGACAAATAATCCCTTTTTTTCATGCATTGGAAGATTTAACATAGTTCATATGGCAATACTACCCAAAGGGATCTATAGATTCAATATGAGTCTATCAAAATTTTTTACTCTGCATTTTCTAGTTGCTGTCAATGCACTGCAGTACATTTCCTTTCGACATTATAGTTTTCATCTCTTAAAGATACATAAGGTCTTGTTTATATTTTCCTTTATCTAACATTTCAACTGATACAATATAATTATAACAATCCTTTTTAACCCCATATCCCAAAATGTTGCATCCAAACAAGCTCTTTTGAGACCATTGTTCTAATATATACCTCAATGTATCAACAAATGTATGTGCAAAATTCACTGTAGGTTAAATGAAACTGCCAAGACCTGAGCAACTGTTCAACTACTAATTCTGTCCTAACCACTTAAAGTCTCTGAAGCAATAGAAGATCTTGTCATTACTGCTTAACAGATCCCCTGATCAGTTTACAGAACAACCTGTCTTAATTGGACTCAAAGAAATGTAAGTACTGGAACACAGCAGTTCATGGTGGGTATAAAGTAGGACAGTTCACTAGTAGGATTCTCCATTGGATATATATTTATAAATGATATTCTAAAATGATGTATCTACTCCAGCAAATGTTGTCTTGTATAAGCATATGTTATTTGTGATTGTTAGAAACACACTCTTATACAATAAGAAAATGGCTCTATATGCCTTAGCTCCACCATAAGAGACAAAATTTATACTGAAAAATATTTTAAGAGATACAGTTCTTTCTCCTCTTTTTTCCGACAAGCATAATAAGCAGTAAAACTTGGTGAAGGCTGAAATAGGTAGCTTAGGTTTTACGTTCCGTATCCCTGAGTATACCAGATTATCTTCTAACACTGATTTTGTAATGTTCTGCCTTGCCTGTTTTTCACGTATTACAAAGAAATATGCTTCTACTACTCTCCTTGGAAGATTAATTCTCCTCCAATCTTTAATGCCATATTCAATCTTTAAAATACCCATGTAAATTCTTTCTCACAAGGAAAGTTTTACTTGTTGGACTTTTTTTGATTACAATATAATAGAAATTTTTATCTTAAAATAAGAACATATCCCCTCCACAACAGAGTAGTTACCTAATCTGATAATATTTTACATATGTGAGTAATGAGATGACTAATTATTCAAAAAATAATAGTACTTCATTACCACACCCAGTAGAAATCATTCCCTCCCTAAAGATAGAAGTGAGGAAGCAAAACGATTTTTAAAGGAAAATCACAGGGTTTTGGTTGTTTGTTTTGAAAGATTACACGTAGTTATTTGACAGAGAGATACAGGGAGAAAGGGAACACAAGCAGGAGGAGTGGGAGAGGGAGCAGCAGGCTTCCTGCTGAGCAGGGAGCCCAATGTGATGCGGGGCTTCATGCGGGGCTCCATGTGGGGCTGGATCCCAGGATCCTGGGATCACAAGCTGAGCTGAAGGCAGACGCCCAACGACTGAGCCACCCAGGTGCCCCTAAAATCACAGGTTTAAAAGATGGCAACTTGGTTTAGGGGTTGTATTACATGAAGGAAAATGTGACCTATTTAGAAATATTAAAAAAAAAAAAGTTTCTCAAGAATATGAAGCTATCATTCTTTGGTACAGTTAGTTTTGGGGTTTTTTTTTTTTTTACCCTTTGTTCTTGTTTTTCATTCATTTTATTAACTATCTGGCACCAGACTCAATAAACTTATTTCTTCTGTGACCTCGAATTGACTTAGTACATTGTAAAACTGTAAATCATGAAGCTGATGTATTTTATATCGGGACAGAGTCCAGAAATACACAAAGAAGATTGTGTGTGTGTGTGTGTGTGTGTGCGCGCGCGCACACACACGCGCGCGCATGGGTGCGTGTTCCTTTTATCTAAGTTTTTATCTAAAACTTAGGAAAGTTATAGTTCTCACATTTCCAAGACAAAGTATTTTCAATAAGTTTGATAAGGTATAATATCTTTTAAATTGACCCTTTAAGACTAAATCTAATTTATATATGATAATGCCCATTGGTAAATAAGCATCACCAATCACACCATAACACTGCCCTTATGCTTTATAAAAAGTAACTGGAACTACCTTTATTGTGAAGCTATTTTGACAATATTAACTGTTAGAAAAGTAGAGAAGGAGAATTTTTTCACTGAAGTGATTTATTTGCTGTTAAAACTTGCTGGGCAATAACTTGACAAAGCAGTGGGTTGGGGAAAAGGAGGGTTTATCAAATGGGATAGTTTGGCCCTGAGATCAAAGAATAATAAGTAGAAGCAAGAGACACAACAGAATTCCTACAGAAGCTGCTATGAGCAAGAAAAAGACATACTATTATAATAGTATGTAATAGAAATACAAGGTAATCCATACATATACTTTAAAATTTTCTAATAGACACATTTTCAAAAGTAAAAACAGGTGAAAATAATTTTAATAACATATTTACTTAACTCAAAATTTTCAAAATATTTCAATGTGAAATCAACAGAAAAATTTATTAGTGAGTGCATTACTTTTTTTTTTTTTTTTTTGGTACTAAGAAATGAAGGCCTAGTTTGTATTTTATACTGTCAGCATCTATGAGGTCTGACCAAATACATTTCAAAGGGTGAATAGCCACACGCGGCCAATTAATGTAGTATTTGACAGCACAGGTATAAATACTCAAAAGGCACAAATAATTAGACTGAATTGGAAAAAAAAAAGACCCAAATAAATACTATCCATAACAAATAAATTTTAAATAAATAAATTCAGCTAGATTTAAGGTAAAAGGATAAGACTTCCACTTGTATCAAATGGAATAACATCCCCCCACAGGGATAGACTTTGTGAAAGAATAGTTATAAAGACACTGGACTCAAGCAGTGAAGGTCAGTAATTCCTGAGACACCAGAAACAAATAAGGTGAAACTTCTGAACATCCAGCAGACTGTCCAAAGAAATTTCTACCTGTGGTACAAGAAAGGGTTCCACATAGAGTCGACCTGGACCTGAGAGTCAAGGGAAGCTTAAACAACTGGAATTCACAGAAAAGAGCACCACAGAGGAGACAGCTGCACTGAAAGAGAACTCCAGCAATATATAGAGGCCACCTTGACAGAAGAAGGTAAGACCAGCACATACACTCTACTACCTAAAGTCAAGAAAAAAACCATGAGGAAGGATTAGAGGGGAAATCCTTGAAGCTCACACAGGACCAGGAATCATCCCTGCTCATACCAGCTGGAGCAGAAAAATAATAAGAAACTCTCATAATTTACAGGAATTCGGTAGAGCACCCAGAAGGGTTTTGCCTCTATGGTAGGGAAAATTTAGCTCTAGACTAAATACTATTCTGGTCCTGCTTAACAAAAGCTTAAAAACAAAATTAAAAAGAGTCAAAATATTCAAGTAGTATAACTGCATCCTATAACAAAGTTCAAGAATATTTTTAGGAATACAAAAATATCCAGACCACAGTAAGATAAAAGTCATAATGTCTGGCATCCAATAACAAATTAGAAGTCATATAAAGAAGCAATATTACATAATTCACAATGAAGAGAAAAATCAATGACTAAAAACCAACCCCAAAATTACCAGATGATAAAATTAGTAGGCAGGATGATAGATATTATTTACTGGTATTCCACATTTTTAGAAAACTAAAGAAAGGTTAGGCATAATAAGTAGAAATAGAAGGTATTTTTAAAAATCACAAGATGAACTTCTGAAAGATGCAAATTATAATATCTAAAATGAAAAAAATACACTGGATAGAGTAAACAACAAAAAATTTAGAAGAAACAGTAAACTTGAAGATACAGCAATAGAAAATATTCACAATGATATACAGATACAAAATAAGAGTGGAAAAAAAAAGAAACAGAGCACCAATGATCTATGAAAGAAATTTTTAGTGCTTTATTCTTTATGTAATTGAAGTGTTTGAAAGAGAATAGGTGGGCATGGACAGAAAAAATATTTAAAGAAATAAAGTAGAAACTTAAAAATGATGAAAATTGTTAATATATACATCCAAGAAGCATAATAAAACCCAAACACAAGAAATGGCAGAAAATTACACTAAATCAGAGCATCAGATTATTTTAAATTACTAAGAGAAAAATGTTAAAAACAGCCGGAGAAAAATACACTACATAAAAAGAACAAAGGTAAGAAATGAGGGGTGCCTGGGTGGCTCAGTGGGTTAAAGCCTCTGCCTTCGGCTCAGGTCATGATCCCAGAGTCCTGGGATCGAGCCCCACATCGGGCTCTCTGCTCAGCAGGGAGCCTGCTTCCTCCTCTCTCTCTGCCTGCCTCTCTGCCTACTTGTGATCTCTCTCTGTCAACTAAATAAATAAATTATCTTTTTTTTTAAAGAGAGAAAAACATGGAACGTATTTATTAATAATATTTATATTATTTATTAATAGTAAGTCTTTGATTACATAAATATTGTTAAGATGTCAATACTATCTAATACAATCTATAGTAAATAAATAATCTTTAAAAAAAAAGGTAAGAAATGATAGCAAAATTCTCATTGGAAGCAATGCAAGCTAGAAGATGATGGAGAAACATCATAAAGTACTAAAAGAAAGAAAAAACAACCTATCAATCTATAACTCCTCTCTCCAAAATAAATACATACATACATACATATATACATAAATAGAACAGTAAGATCATTAACACTGAAAATGTTTTTTATATATATCCTTTATGTGTGAAGCTATTTGCAATAGAATCCTTCTTGTTAATTCTTAAAAATAGAAAAATGTTCCAAGAAAAGAGATGGGTTTTTTTTTCTTGAAAAATTATGAATTAAATATTTGTTAATTTCAGGACTGGGAAATAAGAGTCAATAATATTTGCTATTATGAATAAAGCAATGTAAGATATAAAAAATATGAATAAAAAATAATCACTAAAGCTACTTGAATGAGGTTAATAGTATTTTATTGCTTTGTAGACTGGCAAAGAGACTGCATAATAGCTGTTTATAGGTCTTGCATTTTGCTTCTTAATAAAGTAATTATTAGCAAATGTAATAATATATTACATATATCTGAAACAAGAAAAATCATTTTTTAAAAATTAAGTTAGGCAGTTTTCTTTAACTATACCCATTTGTAAGGATTAAAACCTTGAGACTTGTTCCTATCTAGCATATTTTAAAGGGAAATTACCTATGCCATCACAGCAGAATAGTGACTATAAATATCCATGAAGGCCACCTGTTCAATCTCTTCTTTTTCAAAATACTTAATGGGCTCCTATGGTCCAAGACTTTTTAAAGATAGCAAAGGTATATATTGCTTACTGAACCCATATTTATTTTTTTTAAGATTTATTTATTTATTTGACAGACAGAAATCACAAGGAGGCAGAGAGGCAGGCAGAGAGAGAGGAGGAAGCAGGCTCCCTGCTGAGCAGAGAGCCCGATGTGGGGCTCGATCCCAGAACCCTGGGATCATGACCCGAGCCGAAGGCAGAGGCTTTAACCCACTGAGCCACCCAGGTGCCCTGAATCCATATTTATAATGAACAGTTCATTTACAGTCCTTACATGTACCATAAACTAGAAATAATATATGGAATCAATGAAAATATTCTGATATTAACTAATGGCATTTCTTCTGAAAATTTAAGCATCAGAAACACTGAGTGAAATATCTTGTCCTCATGCATATCACCTTCTTTCATTGTTCCAGAACTGAGTAATATTCCATTCTGATATATAATGATCTTAGTACTTCCTGATAACAAAATTAATATTCTAAATCTTTGCTATTCTCTAGCTTCTCTGTTACAAACCTCAAAGTTTGGTAATTAAAATTTAAACAAGCCATACAAAAGATATTTCCAATGCTCTATTCTTGTCTTCATTTTTACTCTATAAATATATGAAATGTTGAAAATTCAGAGAAGACACATACACTACTGAAAAGTGAAAATGTTTCATTCATTACTATAAAATCTTTATCAAAGTAAGGGTAAAAGTTCTCTAGCTTTGATGGGAAGAGTCTAATGGTCCTTTATAACTTTATATGAGGTGGAGTGGGGATAATATATTTCAGACTATTTTCTTGAAGGTAATTTCTGTACTCTGAAGCACTCACTCTTAATTTCCAGTTTTCCACCACTAAAATATTTTCTCTCAACTTACTGGATATTTCTTTTGAAATCATAAATACAGTTGCATCATAATAATGCTTTATAAATTTTTCTGACCAGTGGCAATCTGTAAATTGCTATCAAGTGAGATGGTCCCACAGTCATAATATGATCATAAAACATTAACACTGGAATACATCTTAAGGAAGTGTGCAGGTAGTAGGATGAGAAAGGAAATTGGGAATTAAGAATGACTCCCTCCTGAGGAAAGAAACCTTGATGGTCTCTTCTAAAGATAAGTTTTGTCTTCACTCTATATAAATATTTTAAGAGAAAGAAAAGTATCAAATAAGCATGTGAATTGTCATAAAATATTTTTATAATGAGTGTACTGACAGTGATACTCTATAGTGTGAAAAAATAAACATACCTTAATTTTAAACATTTTTTCTTTATTGTAAAGTTTAAATTTCACAGTACTATCATTCATTACCTAAACTTTTCCCATGCTTAATGCTTATTAAATGTAAATATAAAAAAACAATAGGTATGATATGCTGAAACATGAACATACAGGAAAATGAAACACAAATGAAAAAAAGCAATGCAAAGTTTCAATGAATTTTGTCTTTTATACTTGAATGACTTGTCTTATGACAAGGAATACAACACACTGGTAACTTACACATTTCTATTTCCTCCCTATCAGTCAACAAACTAAATGCAAACATGTCAAGCCATTTTCAGTAAGTATAAAGCTCAAGCCATTATTTATTAAGAGTATCCAGTGGGGAGTATTTTGATAAGAAGTAAGGAAACACTGACTGATAGAAAGTCTAGATCTCCTTACCATAATTGAAACTGCCTGCATTCATCTGAGGTCCTCTGTGGTATCAAAGCAGAGTTTTTATTTACCACTTGATAGCTTACATTTTCATTCAGCTCAAAACACGGGGTTCCAAGTTCTGAGTGTACACACAGAATCACTGGCAAAATTTTGCCTCCAGAACAGAAAAACAAGTAACTAGAGGCAGTCTTTCATTCTCCTCAATTCATCTTACTTATTAAATAAATCATTTTTTTAAGTTTTATTTATTTTAGAGAAAGAGAGCATACTCATGTGTGGGGGAACGGCAGAGGGAGAGAGAGAATCCTCAAGCAGACTCCGCATGGAGTCATGGAGCATGGAGCCCGACACAAGGCTTGATCCCAGGACCCTGAGATCATGATCTGAGGCAAAATCAAAAGTGGGACACGCAACCAACTGAGCCACACAGGTGCCCAAATAAATCAATTTTTTGAATACTGACTACTATCTAGTTTCTCTGAAGTATTTTAGGAAATACAAAGATGAATGCAACAGGGTTATTGCCTCCAGAGACCTAACCCAACAGCTGAGGAGACTAACAGATATGAAACAGAGAATAATAAATGAAGCACAACAAAGTAGTAAATTAAGTTCACTTAGTAGCATTTAAGTGAATTCTTATTTGAGGATAAAAATCAAACCTAATATAAAATTTCACCATTGATTTCAGAGAGATATTACTTTCTAGAATGGAAAAGCTGTTAATTTTTTACTCTTATGATGAACTGATGGTCTCTCAATGACAAGGTCTGTTTCATCAAGTGGTCTTTTGCTCCTATGAGATGAATCTGTCTGAATCTTCAATCTGCATAATGATGAGTTTTGTCTTTCTTTAAAATATATTTATTTATTTATTTATTTATTTGAGAAAGAGAGAGAGAGAGAGGGAGGGAGGGAGCACTGGGGGAGAGGGACAAACAGACTCTGCGCTAAGCACAAAGCCAGACATGAGGCTCGATCCCACGACTCTGAGATCATGAGCTCAGCTGAAACCAGGAGTCGCAGACTCAACGGACTGAGCCACACAGGCGCCCGAGGCATGTTCTTCAATCATTGTGGTTTTTTTGCTCTAAATTCTGTAATTAGTATCATATTTCTCAATCAGTATAAAAATATCACTGAATGACTTCAGGCATGTTGAATTTTTTATCACCCTCTTCCAAATCAGATTAAAAAGGAAAAAAACACTCAAATCTTTTATCACTGTAACGGTTCTATTTAATATAATAAATTACATTCCACATCTTGCTATTAAAGCTGTTTTCTCAAGTTTCTTTAAATTCAATTCATGGATCCTCAAGCCATTTTAGGAACAATGTAGGATTTAAAAAAATACATAAATATAAATAAGCTCACTTCAAATAGAGAAGCTATAGAATAATAACTTTTAATCTTTATCATTTGAGAGAAATAAAAGAACTAATTTCTCCAGTTTTCAAAGGAAGGGAAGACCACACAATAAGATAGAGCTTTAATATTTGGGCAAATGTTGAAGATTATGACCCCGGAGAGTAAAGCCTGGTGACACATGACTGGTGATTGTGAGAATGCTGTCACACACGCGCACGCACACACACACACACATCTTTATTTTCTGTGCATGACTGAAACTGATTCATTATAAACAACATCAACAGCCCTGCATAATTACTTTGAAAGTGAAAAGAAGTCCAAAACCACTGAATGACAGAGAGAGAGAAAATTAGCTATCTGATCCCAAAAGCATCCATCTTCTGACCCTACTGCAAATAGCATACTATTTGGGCTAAAATAAATGAAGGATTTTGAAAATGTGTATCATTAAAGAAAACCAAAATGTGTTCTTATTAAATTATTTGAGGGCAAACATTCCAAGATATCCTATTTCACTCATATTACAAGTGTCTTTATAAAAAAAAAATAAAAATAAAAAAGAGAAGATACATGCAAGTCATATTTGGGGTTTGAGAGAACCCCAAATTCTTTGAAAACCACTTTGAAACTTCAAATCAAAGCACAATCAGCCAAGCTAGAAACCAAGACACATCTCTAAAAGAGCCACTATTGTCAAATTCCCCTAGAGGTATCTTGAAAATCAAGTCAAAAGAGACTAAAATAAAGAAAAAAATTTCAAAAATAATTAAAATTAAGATCCAGCTCTTGAAATGATCTTTACCAAGTGACAAAAATCCTTTTTTTTTAAAAAAGCAAACCTGAATTTGAGCCACCTAATCATTAGAATACTTTAGTTCACTCTGAAAAAAAATCTTGCCCAGCAACAGTATAACAGGAGCCTAAAGGTATGATGATTTAAAGATACTAGAAATTGGTTAAAAAGAATGTGAGAGAAAGAGAGAGCAAGAGATGATGATGATGATGATAATTTTATAATAAACTGGTTGCATAAGCCAGTGAATTTCATATTCCTTTAATATGAAATTGAAATAGAGCAGAAAGAGATCAGCAGGCCAAACAGAAACCCACTAAAAAGACATCTGCAATTGTCTTTTAAAATCTATTACAAGCAAGAAAAAGAGAAACGTACTCCTACTTTCTGGACAATTAAACAGAAAATTTCATTTGAAATAAGCGGGGAAAAAAAAACAATATTTAAGATAGCTCCCCTGCTAATTGTCTTTTAAGTATCCTCTATTATCCTCTGTTATTATAGGAAAAACTGAAATCATTAGTCACTGGCCTACATATACAAACACCCAATAACATCTAAAATTATCCCACTAATTGAGCTAGACCCCAATCTAGGTATAGAAAATTACATTACTTTCTCATTTTACAAAGAGAAATTCAAGGATTAAGTTTAGCTCCAGTAATTTTAGCAAATTTCATAAGGAACTAAAACATTTGTGTAAAATAAGAGACATGAAAACAATAAAGGATTTGTATCATTTCAGTTGCTTAAAATATTCAAATTTGGCAGGGGGAGGGGCAAGATGTTTTGTTTCTCACTTAGCTTTAAAGGTCCTAAAGATAGTTTTGAAACTATCCCTTCACCTGAAAGTTAAGAGCTCACTTTTAGTACTTAAATTGTTTTACTACAAAATGTAAGACAGGATATAGTTTCAATAGTTTAAAATATGAGACTGGAGAAGCTTACCAATGATAAGTAAAATGTTACATTTTATTAACGAGGGGATATATTGTTAAATATAAATATGCTTATTGGTGCCTGAATAAGACAAGTGTGGGAAAAAAAAACTTTTAACTTCCAAAACCTGAGTATTGTAATAAGACAGAATTTTATATAAAGCATGAACCAACAACCCTAATTGGCCCTTTAGCCTGGCCTGCTTTTGCTACTCAGCTAATTATTTACAACCATTTTTAATTACCTCTACTCTAACTGAATCTTCCATTTCTACCATAACCTATCCCAGATCTCTCATTTCATTGTAAGCAAATGATTATGTCTCTTACATAGTAAAGAAAATGCACACCATTGGAAAGGGACTCAAATGCCCCACAGGGAATCTATATACAGGCTCATAATTTTCCCACCTTTCCCTCTTGGACTATTGATACAAAGTAGGTGATCTCTTCTCTTCAAGGTCACTCTCTAACCTGTGCACCAGAGCCCATCCTCTGCTGCTTTACCAGGAACTGTCTCTTAGGTACTGTGTTCTCCATTTGCCCCACTTTTCCATCAGTGTTATAAACAGCCTTAAATCTCTCTTGCCTTTAAAACCTTCCCTCAATTCCCCGCTAGCTACTGCCCTGTTTCCCTTTACAGCCAATTTTCTAAGAAGTGTGGCTTTATATTCATGACTTCCCTTTCCTCATCACTTTCTTTGCTTTCTACAGTCTGGGTTCTATTCCAACCACTCCCTCCCATCACACTTTGACTAGTCATCAGGGTAGCCACACTGTTAAACACAGCAGTTACTTTTTAGTTTTCATTGTGCTTAAGCTTTAGCAGTAAAAGCCAAAACAATTCAACACTCCTTGAAACGCTTTTCCTTTGGCTTTCATGATAGTGTATGCTCTCGGTTTTTCTCCCACCTCTTTGCACTCTGTTTTCAGTTTCCATCATGGAAATGATTTGTTTCCATCAACAAATCATTCTTTTTTGCCCAGGCTTCTGGAGTTCTTTAAGAGAAGGTTTCAGTCCTCTTCTTCTTTAAGTCCATAGAGGGAATTACTTTGTCTTTTATAATAATAAATTTCTAAGAGTAAATGGGATAAAGGAATGAATTTTTTACAGGTGAAAACACTGAGGCTCAAAGAAGTACAGTGATTTATTCAGGCATTCAGAAAAACACTTCCTCCCTAACTGAGTCAGAGTTTATTTTGACTCATTGTCCAGTCTTCTCTCCACTGTATTGTTTCTTAATGTCTGACAAAATGAAGGCGTTTTTCAGAATCATCTCAATTATACAAGCACATAAAAATTTAGGGTTAAGAAAAGATGAAAAATTATTCAGTCAATGCAAACAACTCTATTTGTGAGAGCTTCAAAGACCAATATATGTTTAAAGCTAAGTCAACCACATGTTTAACAACTATAAATGAAACATGACCCAGAAAAGTGACCTATGCCACCATCATGGGACATTCATAATTTTATGAAAATCAAATCATGTATATCAGAAGTGCAATTATACTCATATTGTACTGAGATCTACAAATAAGTACACTACCTCAATTTCTGGAGCTAACAATCTTCCTGACTCCTCTAGGTACTAAGAAATATTGGAATTCTTGATTAAGAAAATCTATCTCTTCTACATTGAATAGTCTCCTTCAGCTCAAATACTCCGTCTATTTAAAGTTTGGCTCCATATTGGCTCTGGTTTAAATAGTTCTTTTGGATGGCTTAGTGTTCCTAGGGAAATGCTTGGTCTTTGAGAGTTCCCTCACCCTCCTCTCTTCCAATGTCATCTGACTGAGTGAGGGAATGTGCACCATCCCCATAATAGTCTGGGGTAGGTCCTGATATAGCAAGAACGGACTCTGGACTCCTGCCTGGTATCTGCAGAGGTGAGGCCACTTGAGTCTGCTCCCTGAATGGGTGACTGAGATATGGCTATTAGAGATTCTTCTGTGGGACTACAGCTCCCCCCAGTCTTCTTAGAGACCCCATATATCTGCCTGGATGTTTCTACAAACCCCTATTCTGCCCTTGAGTGTCGATTTGCAGGGTAAGAGGCCAGCAGTCAGGAGAAGTACACAACAAAAGAACTCTTTGCCATCTCTGCATCCTTCTCTCTCCTCAATCCATGAGGGCCTGAAGAAAAGGACCACTCTCTCTTTCATCTCTTTTATTCCCCTATCCTTTTTTTTTTTCTTTTTTTGCCAGGACTTCCCTCTCATATCCCTTCTCAAATTACAGATTCATGATTCAACCCCAGGACCCAGCACAGAGGGAAAACCCAATAAAGGAGTACACAACGGAGGCATAAGAAATCTAGTGTGCCCATTACAGACATTCAAACATTTGAATATGTTGCCTCACTAGGTAGAGTCCAGGAATAAGAAAGATGAGATTCTGCCAGTGCTACTTTCAAAAGACAACTTCTCCACCCGGTTAGTGTTCAGAGACAAAAGAAAGACATTATTTGGAGTTTTCCTATGAATGCCTGAATTTTTAGCCACTAGGCTCCTGTCAGTAATCAAAATCATTTAAGTTCAGTCAAAGTTAAATAAAATCTAACCTAGCAAAAAAAAACAAACAAAAGGAGAGACAGATCTCCCCACTCCTACCATCACTCCATTATGGCACATAGAACATGATCTTGTGTGATAAGCACATACACGGGAGACATCCCTCCTTTCACTATCCAGGATAAAATGATTAAACAGTATCAAATGTTTACTCCCAAGTTGACTCTGCTGCAGCCTGAAGCTTCCATATGTACTTTTTATACAAATAAGTTCCATCTGGTAGTTTTTGTTATATATTTTAAACATAACCTCACTAATTTCATAATTAATAACTAAAAACGAAAAATTATTTGAACATATGCAGATATCATTACAAACTCAAATTGACTTAGAAGAAGGCCCAATATACCTAAAAAGCAGTATGCTATTTTCTACTCATATCATTAAATCCAATATTTTCTAACATTCTTTTCCCTGCAAATGAATTCTTTGGCCAAAGAGTAACTATTTTTCACAGGTAATTTGGTGAGGCTTGTCACAGTCCAAAAAACAAAACAAAACAAAACAAAAAGGGCAAAATACAAATAGAAAATTAAGGTTTTTTTAATCATAAAGTCAAATACAAATATCAGATAAACAATTAGAAACTTTATTTGAAGCAAACAAGGTTTACATGGGTGAAAGGCAGAGAGAAAGAAGAAAGAAAAGTTCAGTTATGAGCTTGTATCTTAACATAATCTTACCAACATAATACTGAGTCTTTATCTAATTAAACATCTACAGTACACAACTTGAAAGAAAGCCTTAACCTTTGAATAATGGAATATGTTTTCTAAGAAGTTCTGGTCTGCTGAAAGTAGGAAAGCCATGCTATGCTCATCCTTAACTATAAAAGGTAAGTGAAGGGTGATTTGACTTCAGGATCAATTATCAACATCTCTAGTCTATTATTTTGTTTGCTGCTTTTTTTGTTTTTCCTTTGGGGAAAGACTTTTAAAGTATTTCAAGGAGGTAGTTATTCTCATATATCCTGCATAAAATTAAGACAGTTATGTAATGCAAATTAATTGTCTTCCTTAGCTAAAGCAGCCCTTACAAAACACCCTAGACTGAATGGCTTAAACAGCTGAAGTTTGTTCTCTCACAGCTCTAGAGCCTGGAAATTCCAAGATGAAGGTCCACAGAATTCAGTTTCTGGTGAGAGTTCCCTCCAGGTTTCAGATGGCTGCCTTCTCACTATGTTCTCACATGGCAGGAGAAAAACAAAGAGACAGAGGGACCATAAGAGTGAGAAAATCTTCCTCCTCTCAGGCCACAGTCCTATCAGATTAGGGCTCCATCCTTACTAACTGGTTTAACTTTAATTATCTCCTAAAGATTCCATATTCCATAAACCTATTCCATATAATAGGTCACATTAGGGATTAGGGTTTTCACATATGAATTTCAGTGAAGGGACATAATTTAGTTGGTAACATTAGTCAATCAAGTTTCTTGGAAATCATCTTTTGGATTATGCAACACCATTTGCTAATGATACTTCTTGACTGTAGTAAAAATTAAATAAATAAATTAGTGTCTTGATTGAAAATGATGAAGCCTGGAATTATGCATATTGCTGTGGACTCCAAGGTTGAGAAGCAAATATTAGTTATTTTCTAAGCTGGAGGGTCTCAAATATTCGAGACCAAGATTGTTAGTTAACAGGTCATTGCTAGTAAAATGGTGAGGTCTTCACCTCTGAAAGCTGAACGTCAAAATATGTGTTTTCCTTACTTCTGCTGTGTTTGCAATCCAAGGCTTAAATCTCTTAAAAACCCTCACTGAGTTTATCTTGACATTTTACTTAACAACAGGAGTCAGTTTTCCTCACCATAAAGTCCACTGGGCTTATGGAGGTGCCAGCAATCATCAAAGCCAGAGTCAAGCAATGAACTGGCAGAAAGCATGTTATGAAATTCTTTTGTCAAATCCACTAATAAAACAAGACCAATAAAAATGAATTCATGTTTCTTTTTGCCCTTATTCTTACTTTGACTTTTACATTCTTCTTTTGATCCTTATATCTATGACCAAACAATATCAGATTTGACTTTAGGACTTATAAACAGTTTTCTAAGATATCTGAAACAAAAAGCAGATATCTCCCTGTTGTGGTTTGATATCTATTTGCTGAGAGCAACAGATGTCAGAAAATATGTACCTGGCCTTTCTGCCTTCTGCATGCCAAGCCCTGAACAAATTTACATAACAAACTGAATTTCCCCATGAAAAAAATTATTTCCTTCGCATATTTGAGGATGCAGATGAAAAAGTTTAAAGCACATTGTAGGATATCAAATATTTTACCAGTTAATGACACTTTTTTAATTGAGGACCTGACCAGATAAAAATTAAATTTTAAACAATATTTATGAAAATACCATTTGCTATTTTAAATGGTGTTATTGATTATCTGGAAAAATGGGAAACAAGTATAAAATGCTTAAACTAAATCCCAAATTTAGCCAATGACATTCTCTTTTTTAATTTTGTTTTTGGTTGATTCTTTTTTAATTTTTTTTTTTTTTTTTAATTTTGAGGGCTGCCTGGGTGGCTCAGTTGATTAAGCATCTGCCTTCTGCTCAAGCTCAGGTCATGATCCCAGTGTCCTGGGATCAAGCCCTGCATCAGGCTTCCTGCTCAGTGGGGAGGTCTGCTTCTCCCTCCCCCTCTGCCCCTCCTCCCTGTGTATATTCTGTCTCTCAAATAAATAAATAAATCTTTTTAAAAATAAATAAATATATATTTTTTAATTTTTTTAACTTTAATTCCAGTGTGGTTAACATACAGTTTCTATTAGTTTTAGGTGTATGATGCAGTGATTCAACAATTCCATATATTACTCAGTGTTCATCAAGATAAGTGCACTCTTAAGGTTTAATCTATGTTTTATTTATTTGTATTTATTTTTTTAAGATTTTATTTTTAAGTAATCTCTATACTCAATATGGGACTCAAACTCACAACTCCTCTCACATTCTTCTGACTGAGCTAGCCAGGCACCCCTAACCTACATTTTAAAATCTGAAAGAAAAAAAAAATCAGAATATCAGATTTAGTTTTTTTGTTTTCCTGAAGCCATACATCTTCTGAAGATATAGCAAATGTTGTCACTGTCAAGCAAAAAGAGAAGAAAAGAGGTTTAGATAATCAGTTCTTTCTATCTCATGTGGCTATCTCCACCATCTGACAAAATATGTCAAATAAGAATAGTAAAAAAGGAAAGGCATAAAAAAAATCAGAAAGTCAAAACTATCTTCATGGAAAAAAAACAATGTCAACCTGGTGTTTCACCATTGATGGGTTGAGTATTTCTTCCATGAGGTCTCTTTAGTGGGTTTTATTTTGTTACTGGTATCTACTTATGTTAAAGATGATCCCTGTGTATTAGCCCCTATGTTTATTTCTTCACAGCAGGTTAAGACCATTAAGCCAAGTGCACCAGCCCCAAAATCAAATTCGTACGCATCCAGACAATTGTTTTAAACATAGCCCAAGTAAGCATATTTTTAGCAATTTAGAGGCTGTTTTGTATCCTCCACGAAACAGCACTCAACATCTGAGAGCCAAAGGTAAAACAAATTTCATGGTTATAAAACATCACAAACTACTGTTTTTTCTGAGTTCTCTAACCCAGAGACTCTCCAGCGTCCTCACTTGTCCTCTTCCCCTTCCAGATGGTGGCCCTGTGCTGCTATCTCAGGAAGGTCTTCTGCTGTCCAAAGTTGTTAACATTATTGTCATCTTATGGTCCTGTCTATTCCTTGATCAGCCCCCAAACCCTCAAACTCATCACAGTTTCCTTAACTATGTCATGGATTTATGGCAATTTGAAAAACAAAATTATGGTTGTATCTGGGTTACAATAAACAAAGGAAATGGCAGCATAAAACCCACATGGCAATATGTGTGATCTAGTAAATTATAAGTCCACATTAATGAATCATAACTGAAAAAAATATCATAGATTGTGCAAAAAAATACATAGTTCAAAGTATAATTATGAGGTCTAACTTGATAAGTCAAATGAAAGCAAATGAAAGAGAAATTAGATTTATATGACAATTACATTTATCTTAGTACACATTTTGAAAAATTGGGGAGAATTTCTATTCCTCTAACATAGAATAACAACAAGAAAACTACAGATGAGGGGATGGAAAAATTTTTCTGTGAAGGTTTAGATAGTAAATAATTTAGGCTTTTTACAAGTCATATTTGGGCTTGGTCTCCTAGTAATTTTCTGTTTCCTTTATCTCCTATTCTTCTCCTCCTTTTCCTCCTCCCCTTTTCTTGCTCCTGTTCTTCCTCCTAATTCTCCTCTTCCTCCTTCTTGTTTTTCTTTGTTAGCAACCTTTTAAAAATGTAAAAACCATTCTTTGCTCACTGCTATATAAAAACAGCAACATTTTAGATGAGGCTTATAGTTATTTTTGCCAACCTCTGAATAAAACAAAGCTGGTATCTTTATTGTTTTCCAATATACCATAATCTTTACTCATTTTTCCTCCTCATGCCTTTGAATTTATTGTTGAATTTGCTGTTTCTGTCACTTGGACTTGGACTTGGACTGCCCATCCCTCTTTCTTTACTAATTTAAGCTACACATACTTTAAGGCAAAATTTACATTCTACTTCCTCCAAGAGACATATCTGACCAGCATAAATTAAAGTTAGTATTTTTGTGATGAATATAACCACAGAAATCTATGAAATACCACATTATCCATTATTTGCATTCACAATTCCAGACACCAATATCAAGTTGCCTCATGTACAACTTCTTGATAGTTTCACTGGTCATGTTTCAACATTGTAATTCTTTGAAAATCATGCCTGCTATACTCTTTAAATCTCAAATTTAGTGAATCATATTGCATTGTTTTTCTGTAAAGATTAAGTCTACTAAGTTAATATATTTGTTCTAATTGGTGGCTTTAAAACAGCTGTAAACTGAAGGAGGTCTTTTGTCTGCTTAGGATTCAGAAAACCTAAGAGAATGTTGCTACCATCTTAACAACAAGAAAAAGTCAAATAATTTACAAAATCAAACATTTCTTTAGTCTATAGGAGACCTGAGGTTGTAAGTCAAGCAAATACACTGAATTAACAGTACATATAAAATCTCACCTTTGGCAAGGCATAAGAGGATGAAGTACTTATCATAGAAGTAGGTAAAAATAAATTACATTATATTTTAATAAATCCTTAAAGTCTGAGAATTGACTGTTATATAAGTTTGGAAAAACTGAAATCCCTAGAAAGAAGTATATTTTGCACTCACAATCTTTTTTCCATGATCCTATCCCATGCAAATTTAAGATCAGGGCAGGAAACTGTGGAGAACTTCCCTGAGTAACACAAATACATGGGTGATCAGATATCTCTGAGGAACAGACATAAAAAAACTTATACAAACTTTCTCAGATGATTCTCTTATCAAAGGATGAAAAATATTAAGTTGTTGAAATAAAGGCAAAAAGTGCCACTGCTCCTAGGATTCAGGTAAAAATCCTGTTTCTTGGAGTATAGTAGCAGCACAATCCCATCTGCTTCTGGGTAATAAATAAGAACCCCTCCTGTCTCCAAGACATAACCACATTCACTATTCCTGAGGCATGAATAGAAAGAGAAGAGGCAAAATTTTTTTACTCCTGAAGGAGAAGCAGATAAGTCTCTTGGACTTAAGATCCTACACTGATATATAGAAGAGGTCTGCTACTGGTAAAAAAGCAGGAAATACTCTTCCACCTGGGATTCTCAAAATATACAAGGCAGGGTTTGGCAGACACAAGGAAGAAAGCCAGGTCTGTGGGAACTATAACCCCAAGGCCCAGGAACAGAGAGCTTACCTAAAAATGAGTCTAGACCAGGATAATAGAGTACCCTCCTCTCCCAACATGAGCAGCAATCAATAGCAAGCTATTTCTGGGACAGGGGAATAATATACACAGAGATCCCCTCTATAGTGCAGGCATGGAGGGACTGCTGAAAGCTGAAGGCAGAGGGGGAACACTGAAGGAAACCCTAGCTCTCCAGGCTCCACTCCTCGTGCAAGATAAAAACAACCTACAACTATAGGAATTCAAAGACTGTGGTGCAATGAAGGTTAAATACCAACAATCAAACCAAAATCCAGCTCAAGTAGTAACAATATTGACTCAACCCTCCATACTAACAACCTGACAGAAGAAATATGCTAATTTCCGAGATTAAATAATTTTTACCCCAGTCTTTACTAGTATTCTTCAGTACATGAAACTGTCATTTGGTCAAAAATTATGAGACATGCAAAAAAACGAAGGAAAAATCTCAGTCAAAAGATAAACCAATCAATAAAATTAGACTGAGATGTCCATATGGTGGCACTATCAAACAGCAACATTATAAGTATCATTAATATGTTAGCAGATCTTCTAGAAAAGGTGAACTATATATAAAAACAGATGGGAAATTTCCATAGTGATATGGAAACAATAAAATAAGAGTCAAATAAAAATGCTATAAATTTTAAAAGCACAGTATCAGAGATGGAGAATTCCTTTGACATGTTTATCAACATACTGGACACAGCTATGAAAATAAAAAAACAAAACAAAACAAAAAAAAAAAACAGTGAACTTGAAGATACGTCAATAGAAATTATCCAAACCGAAATAAAGAAGAGAGAAATCAAAAAGAATATTCAAGAGATAAAGGACAATACTCAAATGCAATACTATAAATGTGAGTCCCAGAAAAAGAATAAAAGCTGTATAAAAGAAATATTTGAAGACAACCAAAGTTACAAAGAACAAAGATAAAAATTACAGCAGAGTTCTCATCAGATGATACAAACCAAAAGACAATGAAATGACATTTTGAGCATAATTCATAGAAAAAAAAATTCTTGAGTGGTTGGGTTATGGACATTCGGGGAGGTATGTGCTATGGTGAGTGCTGTGAAGTGCGTAAGCCTGACGATTCAAAGACGTGTACTCCTGGGGCAAATAATACATTATATGTTAATTAAAAAAAGAAAGAAAAAATTCTTCTCAAAACAGCATATTCAGTAAAAATACATCTACTTTTCTAAGTTTAAGATAAAAATTTTTAGAAAAAAAAAGTCATTGCCAGCAGACCTTCACTACAAGAAATGTTAAAGGAAATCCTTCATTCAGAAAGAGTTCGAAATCAGATGAAAATGTGAATTTTTACAAAGAAAAGAAGATGCGAGAAACAGTAAAAATGAAGGTAAACATAAAGGTTTTTTTCTTACCTTTGATGACTTTAAAAGATATAAGACTGCCCAAACCAAAAATAGTAATAATGTACTGTGGGATTTTTTGTATACGTGGAAGTAAAATATATGATAATGATAACATAAAAGATAAAATAGAGGAATGGAATAAACTGTTTGAAAGTAAATTATGACAAATTAAGATGTAAATGGCAAATCTTACCTAGATTGAATACTTAAAAAAAAAGAAGAAAAGGTAGTGTTAATAAGCCAATAAAGGAGATAAAATAGTCCAAAAAAAAAAAAAAAGAAGTGAAAGAAGAGAAATAAATTGATAGGACAATAGAAAACAAATAGCAAGATGGTACATAAATAGCAGTCCTATTATTAAACTAATAGTTATATTAAATGCAAATAGCCTAAACACTTTGACTAAATGGCAGCCATCATCAAACTGGATGAAAAGGAAATAGCCAACTATATATTGTCTACAAGAAACATTTTTGGCCACAAATAAGTTAGAAGTAAAAGGAAGGAAAAGTATGTAATATTCAACACTGATCAAAACAAAGTTGCAATTATTAAAATCATATCAAAATAAACATCAAAAGTAAAAATCAGGGAGAAAAAAGATATACATAATGATATAGAAGTGGCATCAAGAAGACATACTAATCTAAATGCATATACACCAAATGACAGAGCTCTAAATTATAAAAATCAAAAATTGATGAAATTAAAAGGAGAAATAGACAAATTTATTGTTAGACTTCACTTGTCTCTGAATCACTATTACAGTGTGAGAAAGCATATCAGTAAAGATATAGAAGGCTGAAACAATACTATAAAGCAACTTGACCTGATATTTGTACAACTCTTCATCTAAAAGTGGGGATATAGATAGTTTTTGCAAATGCTCATGGAAACTCCACAAAGATATAGTGGGACATAAAACAAAAATCAACGATTTAAAAAGTTTAAATCATACAGAGTATGTTTTATAATTACAATGGAACTAACCTAGAAATCAGTATGAGAAAAATGCCTGGAAAATCCTGAAATGTTTATAAGTTAAGCAACACTTCTAAATAACCACAGGCCAATGAAGAAAACATAAAGGAAATTATAAAATATTTTGCACTGAGTAAAAAAGAAAACACAATATATCGAAATCTGTGAAATAAAGCTAAAGGAATACCTAAAACATAGTTTCTAGCAATAAATGCTTAAATTTAAAAAAAAGAATAAAGGGAGAGGAGTCAAGATGGTGGAGAAGTAGCAGGCTAAGACTACTTCAGGTAGCAGGAGATCAGCTAGATAGCTTATCTAAAGATTGTAAACACTTACAAATCCAATGGGAGATCGAAGAGAAGAAGAACAGCAATTCTAGAAACAGAAAATCAACCACTTTCTGAAAGGTAGGACTGGCGGAGAAGTGAATCCAAAGCGATGGGAAGATAGACCGCAGGGGGAGGGGCCGGCTCCCAGCAAGCGGCGGAGCAACGGAGCACAAAATCAGGACTTTTAAAAGTCTGTTCCGCTGAGGGACATCGCTCCAGAGGCTTAACCGGGGTGAAGCCCATGCGGGGTCAGCGTGGACTCAGGTCCCACAGGGTCACAGAAGGATCGGGGGTGTCTGAGTGTCGCCCAGCTTACAGGTATTAGAACAGGGAAGCCGGCTACAGAGACAGAGCCGAGGAGTGAGCTCTCAGCTCAGGGTTACCTTGAACCGGTCGCAGGTTCGGTCCGCTGGGAGCCAGGGTGAAAGGAGTAATTGGGCGCTGTTCTCTGAGGGTGCACTGAGGAGTGGGGCCCCCGGGCTCTCGGTTTCTCTGGGCCGGAGACTGGGAGGCCCCCATCTTCATTCCCGTCCTCC